>NC_137153.1:108577694-108734011 GCF_951394435.1 Stenella coeruleoalba
TCCCACATGCCGCGGAGTGGCTGGGCCCGTGAGCCATGGCCGCTGAGTCTGCGCGTCCGGAGCCTGTGCTCCGCAGCGGGAGAGGCCGCGACCGTGAGAGGCCTGCGTACCGCAAAAAAAAAAAAAAAAAAAAAAAAGAATCCTTCATGGCCCCCAAATCATAATTATAGGCTTACCTCTGCTATTATCTGTTTATTTTCTGGTTTCCCTATTAGACTATAAGCTTCATGATCGCACTGATTTTGTTCACAGATACCCAGCAGGGCGCTGGACTGATACGTAGAAGTAGTTGATGAGAATTTATCAAACAACTGAATGAATGAATAAATTCATGACCAAATAAGAGGCTGTTGGAAGAATTGGGGAGAAGGTGTATAAAGCACTTAGCTCAGGGCCTGACACATAGTGGGGGCTTAATTAATGTGGGCTGTTATTATTATCATATAATGAACACGGCAAAGTCTCCCTTGACACACCCTGCCACCTCTGCCCTCAAGAAAATGAGGGCTTCAGATGTGGTGTTGATGGGCCGTGTGCTGTGTTGCTGACATTTTCATACAGATGAGGAAAGCCCATTAGGACCATCCCCTGCATATTGGGAGCTGAGCTGGTAAATTGCTTTCTCAACACACTGCATTCACCAATATCATATGATCTCAGTCCTGCTCAAACCCCTGCTTCTAGGTCCCCAGCACTTGCAACAGGTAGTGTGGCAAGAACTCACTTCCAGCAAGGGTCTTTGATTGTCAGCGAAGAATGCCAAAGTGTTCTTCACAGCCCAGTGATCAGATAGGAGCATCACCCTGGGAATCTGGGAGCCTGAGCAACAGCCCCAAGTGAGCTGAGTGTCCTTAGGTAAACCACTCCCCCTCTCGGGACTCTGTTTGCCCATCTGTGAACCTCAGGTTATGATACCCATTTCATACGATTAATGTTACTCATAGTGACCAGTAGTGGAGGGCTTATTATGTGTCACAAAGAGTGCTGAGTGCTTGACCCCATCACCGCATCTTTCCAACAATTCTTTTCAAATCAGATTATTATCATCCCCTTTATTCACATGAGAAATGGAGATTCAGAGAGGTTAAGAAACAGGCCCAAGGTAACCCAGCACAGAGTGACAGAACAAGGATTTAAACTCAGGATCTTAAGCACCAGGCTACCCTGCGTCTTGATCAAGATGGGGTGAGATGAGGTTGGACCCAAAGGAACAGGTGTCCCTGATGTTCTGTGATGTTGGTTCCAACTCTGTCACTAACTTGGGTAGATCACGTTTGGGACCTTGGGTTCCTCATCTGTGAAACTGACATAGGTGATATCCAAGGTCATTTTTCATTTAAACATCCTAGACTAAGATGTCAGAGGTGTGAGTCCATTGTTGGATGGAGATGACCGACCTGACTTCCTTAAGCCCCACTTGAAGGTGGTACAATAAGCACACTGGAGACACAAAGTCAGACAGACCTGGAATCTCATCCTAGGCTCCTTCCTGGTGGAAGAAACACCTTATGCCTCAATGTTCCAATCTGTGAGATGGAGCCAATACATCCAACTCACAAAGCACTTATAAGGATGAGAGACAAAGTCCTCACCCTGGCCTACCAAGTCCTATGACCCACCCGCCCCCACCTCCACCTCTCAGACCTCATCTCCTAGGCTCACGCTCATCCACTCTGCTCTGTCCACATGCTCCTGCCTCAGGGCCTTTGCACCTGCTCTTCTCTCTTCCTGGGCAAACCTTCTCCAGATAGCAATACGCTCACTCCCTCATCTCCTCCAAGCCTTTGCTCAAATGTCACATTCTCTTAAGGCCTTACCTGATCGCTCTATTTAAAATTGCAAACCTCTCTTCCAACTCACCCACAGCCTATCAAGCCATCCCTAACAGCTGACCCTGCTGCATTTTTCTCCATAAGCTTTATCACCATCTGACATACTATATATTGTCTGTCTCTTCTCACTAAAATATTAGCTTCGTGAAAGTAGCAATCTGTTTCCCTGCTGTATCCCCAGTACCTGGAATAGTTCCTGTCACACAATAGGTGGTCACTAAATACTTGTTGGATAAACACGTGAATGGGCATGTTTATTCAAGGAATAAATATTTTTCCTTTTCTTCTCCTTTATAAGTCTTGCCATCAATTGAACACTTCCTGTGAGCCAGGCCCTGTGCTAAGTGTGCTCCTAAAGGTATCCACCTGTGATACCATTACCAATACCTGGAGCTTCAGACTCCTTGATCCCCCCAGTAATCAGAGATGCCCTCTCTCTACCTGTCATTTTTCGCATCCCTGGTTCTCCCCAAACCAGTCTCTCAGATGTGTTCAAGGAACCAGTGAATCTTTTAATTAAAACAGTCTGCTGTGATGAATCTGTTATTACAGAGCCTTACCTATGTAAAACATTAATAATACAAATTTCATTTGTTTATGTCAGTGCCAAGCATTAATTTTTAATAGCAAAATGTATGAGTTATGAAAGGCATTAATGCAAACCAAATCACCAGCTGAGGATGAAAAGGAAATCTATTTTTTAGGGTAAGCAGTAGCCATGAAATATTATTGTGGCTTCCATCCAAGAGCGAGAAAGAAAATATTTCTTCACCCTTCAGCAATAATTTAAAAAAAAAAAAAAGACCCAGGTGAAAAAAGAACTTTATCATCACCTCAACATCAGTTCTAAATTGGAACGGAGAGCTGTCCCTTTTATCTTACTGGGTCTCTGGTGGCAATTTCAAAGTAAGAAGTTTATGCAAAATTGTCCTAATTACCCACCCCAGTCACATTTATACTTCTACGATAAAATATTAATAATAATTTGTTACATTTGCACGGCACGGTAGAGTTTACGAAGCACTTTGATTCATGATCTCAATTGATCCCTGTAACTCTGCAAGGCAGGGGAATGCATGACCATTTTACAGATGAGCCTACTGAGGCACAAAAGTGTTCAGTGGCAGGGCTGGGACTGTAGTAAGTATATTTAGTGAATAAATGAAGGAAAGTGGGAAAGAAAAGGCAAGAAGGAAGGAAGGGCGGGAGGAAAGAAGGGAAGAAGATTGGCAGGCAGGCCAATAGGACGATGTGAGGGGTTGGGGAAGGAAGGAAGGATGGAGACAGGAAGCCTAATTAATGCTCAGGTGACTCTCCATATGCCACACCTTCCATTCTCAGCCCTCCACTGCCCCCCCTCTAGGGCCCAGGAAGCTCATATCCAAGGACTTCATCATCAACCTTCCTCCTCCCTGCATTCAGCCAGTGGGAGCCCCCTGCCCCCTCCCCCAGGAGATCAGCAGGTAGGAGGAGAAAGGAATAGGCACAGTTCTCCTGCCCACTGCCCCACCCTCCCTGCTTCAGCACCACCCCCTAGCAGTGACTACCCACCTACAATTCCAGCTCCCAGCAGGATCCCCCAAGAACCCTCTGTCCTCCCCTTGTCCCTTCATCCCTAGAGATGCTGACGGCTTCCCACTGACGCTGCTCTCTGGGTGTCTCCATCTCCCACGTTTACCCCCTTATCCTGACTCACACCTTTGTACGTGGTCCCTCCAGTAAACACTCTTCAGCTGAACCATCCAGAATTCATCAGGAGTGAATTCTCTTTCCTGCTTGGAACCTGACCTATATATGCATGAGTCCTCTCACCCCACTATTCTAGATGGAATTGGACCCACCAATATGGAAGCTGATCAAAAAAAAAAGAAAGGTCAGCTATCATTTCCCTGGAGCTTCTCACCCCACTAAGGGGCATCACAGCCAGTTAGCTCAAAACCAGTATTTGAGCTCGTGGCCTCTGTTTTCAGGTCCTCTCCCATTCTGATGGTCACCTGGAACCACGGGAGGTCAGTGTTGCCCTTATTGAGAGGATGATAACAACGTAAACATTCAGTGGGAGCCTTCCGGACAAAGAGGATGGCGAGGGTACCAACGTCTGACACTGTACTTAATTGTTCAAATACTCATAAATGTACACGTGTACCTTCCTGTGTAGCATTTATATGTTTACACACATCAACCTGTTAAATAGATATTATTATCCCCTTTTGTAGGTGAGGAAATTGAGGCTCCAGGGTTGTGACTAGCTTGCTTGTCTAAGATCATTACTTATTATCATTATCATCAAAATTTGCCTTTTACGGATTGCTGGCTCTTGAGTAACATGTTGAGTTATCACATTGAATCCCCTCACAACCCTACAAGATAGTTATACTTATTCCCGTTTCACAGATGTGGAAACTGAGGCTTAGGTCAAGGAAGAGTGCATCCATTGGAGCCCAGGCTTGCTGAGTCCAAAGCACACGCCCCTTTCTGTGATGTCATCCCAACAAGGCAAGGCTGCCATGCTGTCCCTCTTTATCTCACACGTAGCCTCTGCTATGAAATAATAAGCACTAATTCACTCTCAGCCACCCCCTGAAGCTCCATCACACTGGGTCTGACTGTTTCCCAGGCTCAGATGGAGGACCACATCCTCTCTTAACCGCCTTCCCCACTCACTTGCTGCTTCTCTTCTCTGATACTCGTGGCTATTTTTAATCTCACTGAAGACGAAAGTCAAAGATAAAATCCTAAGATGATCAAAATAATTATTCCTGGGAAAGAATTAATCCTGTGGCCCTTCAAACCTGATAGAGTTTTGTAATTTTTAATTTTAAAAGTAATGCACTGTAACTGTTATAATATCAAGTGGTACAAAAGGGAATAAAGTAAAAAGTGAATGCCCCTTTCCTCTTGTCTGGCTCCCAAACCCATTTCTCGGAGGTAACCACATATATAATTTGTGTCTTGACCCCCAACAGAAATTTTAATATGTTTGATACACATGGGATTAGGTTAGACAAACTGTTTTACAGTTTGATTTTCTTCCTGCAACTATATATCTTAGACGGCCTTCTCTACCAGTGCATAGGTGACATTAGCTATTAATGGAACTCTGCACTGTGCCAGGCACTCTGTGAGGTGCTGAGTATACATCGGTGAATGAATCGGTCTTCACCATCATCATCACCTTCATCTGAGGAGCTGACACATGCTAAGCCCTTCACATTGAACTTCTTTTATTATCAGAACGTGACATGGGTACTGTTAACATCTCCATTTTCAGAATAGGAAATAGAGGTGTCAAGAAGTTAAGTAACTCACATAGTGTCACCCTATCAGTTCCTGGTGGATCCGGGATTTGAACACAGGCAGTCTAACTCCTGATCCCAGATTCTTAAGTGAACCCATGGTTCTTGTCCTCATTGAGCTCCCAGTCTGGGAGGCAGAGTGGGGAAAAATACAATAAATCCATATGGTAAGTGCTACTTAAAGAGAGTTAACAGGGTGCATAATATTATTTAGTGCATGATATGTTAGTTCGTTCAGCCATTTCCCTGTTGATGGACATTTAGGTCATTTCTAGTATTTCATGATTACAAGCAGCATACAGTGAACATCTCAGGCCACCCAGCACTGGGCAGCTATATCTGTAAGCTAAACTCCTAAAAGTGGAATTACAGAAGCACACGCATTTTAAATTTTGATAGATATTTCAAAATCGCCCTCCAAAATGTGATGTCCATTTGAGATCCTACATGGGCATGGAGGGCCCATTTTCATTCTCACCAGGACTGACTATTAGGGCTCACTTTCATCTTTAGTGAAAAATTTCATTTCTGCTGTTATTTTCATGTCTTTTCCATTGAGACTGCTATGTATTTATTAACTGTGGTCACTTCTTGACTTTGACTCATTACCTTGGGAGAGAGTGTGATTGAATGGAAAGAACTTAAGATCAGAACACAAGAGAGTTGGGATTTAGTTTCAGTACCAGAACTTACCAGCTGGGTGGTCATGAGTATGTGGCTGATCTCAGCAGTGGAGTCCTGGAACAGAGGAAGAAGATTGGGGCTGCACCCCTCCAGGACCATGGTGGTAAGGAACCGAGAGGAACTCCCATCTGAGGGTTCTGGCACAAGGCTGCCTGGACACGGTCAGCTGGAGGATTCAGCCACAGCACACAAGGCACTTCCAAAGCCTAGAGGACACAATGGGGTGGGGTGCCCTGTTGGAGTCCCTCGCATCCACTCTGAGCTTAGGATCCACAAGCTAGACCACTAATAATCAACTGAGATGAGGGAAACACGCTCTCCTCTCGTCCCTGCTCCCACCCCAGTGCCAGAGGGGACCACGCAGGGAAGAGAAAGGGGGTTTGTGTGAGCACATGGACCTCACATCCAAACCCCACTCTGACCTCTGAGATCTCAGCTCTACACTGTTAAGGGTGGTAAAGCGAGCTTTGAATCTAATATGAGATTAGAATTTTTAAAATAAATAGACCTGAGTCTTAATCATCAAAATAAGGCTAATACTAAAAGTAACTGACAGTCCTGGAATCAGCCTGAGCTGTAATTACAAGAGCTCTCCACTCAGCAGGAAAGGGGGGTACAGCGGGCACAGCTGGTGGCAGTTGGGAGGGGAGAAGATGTAAGCATTTCATGTTTATATCCCAACTAGTTAAGACCCTTCATTATTAGTAACTAATGAGAGGATTGACTCAGCTGATCTTTTCTACTTCTCTAATTCTAAGATTACATGATTTATTCATTCATTCAACACGCATTTGAGAAGCACTTAGGCACCGAGTGCTGTGCTGAACTGTGAGGCGACATAAAGGGAAAGGCATCCTCTCCATCCTCTCGGAACTTTCCACTGATGCGGAAGGCAAAGGCTCAACAAAGCCATGGCCACACCGTGCAGGGGTGCAGCCCAGAGGTGTGAGCAAGATCCTTTGGGAGGAAGGGACAAGGGGAGTGGGAGAGACATCAAAAAAAGTGAAAAAAGTCTCATGAGGAAAAGGGCTTTGCTGGTCAAGAATGGAACTGTATACAGGCCCTCGTGTCCTTGTCTTTTGAAGTAAAAAGCTTTTCCTTTAGCCTCCCAGGCCTCCCCTCAGTCTCAAAGTCCTGGCTCAAGAGTTAATGATTAGGAAATCTGAAGATACAGAAACGAAAAAGAGCTGTTAGGCTGAAAAAACAGTAGCAATTTAGACTATAAACGTGACATGGCAGAATCACAGAACTCCCAGTTCCCTGAAAGATATCGACGAAGGCCTGACACACGTTCCAAAGTTGTTTTTACAGGAAACAGACCCCCACCAGATGGAACCTGCTAACCATGAGAACATAGACCTGAGACCCACTGAAGCCAGAAGGTTGATAACGCTTGAAAACTTCACCTTGGTGCCACCCAATCTGTGAATCGTGCATGAGTTCATCACACATCCTGCAGCCTCCTCCCTCACACCACCTTGAAAACCCCTTCCCTGAAAGCCATCGGGGAGTTCGGTGTTTTGAGCATGAGAAGCCCATTCTCCTTGCATGGTGCCCTGCAATAAACGCTGCACTTTCCTTCACCACAACCCAGTGTCAGTAGATTGGCTTTACTGCATGAGGGCACACGGACCCTAGTTTGGTTCGGTAACAAGAAGCGAGGAGGGAATATTCTAGGGGGAAAAGAGTTGGGCTCTGGCAGGGAGGCATGGTTGATGCTCAGGGGAACTGCACAGAGGTTAAGGTGGCTGGAGCAGGAGGGAGTGGGTGAGGGAGATGATCCCACAGACAGTGGAGTGGGAAGGCAGGCAGAGGAGCTTGACTCAGTTCCCAAGGTAACGAGGAGTCATGGGATGTTCAGGGGCAGGGGTGAGGCATGGTCAAAATGTGTTTCAGAAGGATGACTCTGGATCCAGTCTGGGAGCAAGTTGCAGGGGCTGGAATGGGAATGGAGCCAGACCAGACCAGTCCCTGCTTCCAGCATCTCCTGGCTGTCTAGTGCCCCGAGGAAGCGATATCAGGAAGGCATCCTGATCTACCTTTTTTCCTGTCTCCACAAGCTTCAGCAGTAGCATAATTTCCCTTTCTTTGCAGAGATGCTATCCCAGCAGAGTGGCATCCTGCCAAGACGGCCAGCCCGAAGTAGGAGAGACAGTGGGATGAGGTGGGGAGAGAGGCACATGGATTTCACAGCTGTAAGTTCTATCATATTGAATTTCTCCCAGAACATAACACACGGCAATGCTGATGAGGCTCCCCTACACCCAACACAGCCTCTAGATTTGCCAAGCAATGGTGCTGGAATCTTCCATGAGGAATCGTGTCCAGCAGGGCACACAAGAGGTGAGTGCCAACCTTGGAGCTCACGGCAAAACCTTCTGGAGAAAGGGAAAAGCATCACCCTTTGGGGAACCTCCTCTTCTCATAAATCCGTCTCACAGATAACAGGCCAGCACCCTCCATAATGAAAGTGAGAGGTGATATTGTCCTCATGAAAGCTATTGTGACTTGTTCAGAGAGAGAGAGAGAAATCTGAGAACTACTGAATGTGATTCTGCTTTTCAGGTTTAAGCAGTTAAATCATAGAGAGCCCACAGGATGGTAAGAATGTAGATGTAATTCTGGGGCATCTTCACCCTGTGCCCCCAACTCAGTCCTAGGGCAGGAGGACATGGTCCTACACTTTCTGAGAACTCCATGCAGCCCCGCCCTCACTTAGCACAGACCCCACCCTCGCACACTTTCTTTTTCCTTCGTCCTTTTTAACTCTTTTCTTCAATGCTCTTCTGCCCCCTAGACAATTCCTATTCATCTTGTGTGCATGAATTATAAATAATCTTCAGCCACATCTGGTTCTTCTGTGGGTTATGGTACTTAGACCACAAGGGCAGAAGAGAAGGGGTGTATTCATTTCCCAGAGCTGCCATAACAAATGGCCACAAACTGGATGGTTTAAAACAACAGAAATGTATTCTCTCCCAGCCCTGATATCAAGATGTTGGCAGGGCCATGTTCCCTGTAAAGGAGGGATCTAAGGAAGAATCTTTCCCTGCCCCTTCCTGGCTTCTGGTGGTTCCTGGCAGTCCTTGGCATTCCTGGGCTTATAGCTGCATTACCCCAATCTCTGATTCTGTCTTCATAGGGCCGTCTTCCCTCTGTCTGTGTGTCCTCTCCTCGTATAAGGACACCAGACACTGAATTTCGCGCCCACCTTAATCTTGTATAACCTCATCTTAACTAATTATATCTACAATGACTTTATTTTTAAATAAGGTCACACTCTGAGGTTTCAGGTAGATAGGAATTTCAGGGGACACTATTCAAACCAGTACAAAGGACACAATCCTTAGGATAAATACATTAAAAGAAAATCAGACCATTTGCACTATGAAGATAAAGCTCCTGTTAGAATTTCTCCAGTACCAATAACGCTGAAATAGACACTCTCCTACCCAACCACGGGTTGTTATCTGTTAACTTCATGACAAGAAGTGCAGGCTCAGGAAATGCATGGGCAATGGGAGAGAGACCTGGGCTGCTCCATATGGTTGAGGAAACAGGCCCAGAGGTGAGTGGAGCTGTCCAAGGTGCCTAGAAGCCAGGTGTACTGACTCCAAACTGCGGCTCTCTCCACTTCATCCCACTGCTGTGTGTCTCCACATGGCAAAACTTCTGGACGCTGAGGGGACAGAGCCAATGACTGACCCAAAGAGAATGAGGCAGGCAGGATTTTGGTTTCTCAGAGCTGCAGTTGCCCAAGTCTTAGGGCTCGCATTCTTAGCGGCAGAGCTGAGTGTTGGCCCTACCCAGGAGACACTACGCAAGGTAGGCTCAGCTACCAGACTGTTCCACTTCCCATCAGGAGCCTGGTAGGGAGTCACACCAATGCCCTTGCTTTGGAATGGGGAAGGAGATCTCATGTGGCATTTATCAAATGTTTTCTAGTCAAGATGCACTGGTTCTGATTCTTAATTCTGCCCATTGGCAAAAGGAGGGAAGCCGAGTGGTTTCCAGGGCCTGAGGATGTCAAAGATGCCTTTTCTTACCAGCTCAGGTGAGCCTGGATTTAGTCCAGGTCAATGGAGGTAATGACAGCTCCAGGGCTCAACTCAGCCCCTACTAGGCGAGCGTCCACATAGTGCCAAAAAGATAGGAGAGAGATAGAGATAGAGACAGAGATAGAAAAAAGAGATGGAAAGAGGAAGGGAGGGCAGGAGAGAGAGAGAGGGACAGGAAGAGAGAAATAGATTTATATGGACTTGAATATGACATTGCCAAGTTTACTCCCATCCGCCATAATCCTAAAACAGATGTACCTGGATTGGCAGGATCTATGTGCGTGGATGGAAATTGGGTCAGGAGCACCACAGGAAGACTGCCTGGTGCCTGGAAAGCACAGTCACTCAGGATGGGTGAGCTGCCCTGAGACTGACTCCTAAAACTGCAATTACCCACCATGAAATCTATAGCAACGCCCACTCCTGTCGACCTCAGTCTCCTTACTTGTGACTGGGATGCTGCCCAGGTGGCTGTGAGGGTGGAATGAGAGCGTGTAGTTTTAGAAGGTATTTACACACCCGCCCTGTTCCAGAAAGGATTTGCGGCACCTATGGGATAATGTAGACCCAGCACTTAGCACATTACCTAGCATGTAAGAGGTCCTCAGTCCTCCTTAGCCTTCCTTCAAAACCTCAGCAATTCAGTCTAATGCAATGTGGAGAGAATGCAGCAGTCAAAATGAATTAGGCAAATGTAGATATTTTTAGAGAAAAGTAGTCTTAATCAGTGGATCACCTATTCATCCAATAAAAATAGAATAACTTTAGAAATGGGGTAGCAATCTGAAAAAATGTTACGACGTAAGTAAAAAGGCAGTGACAAAATTTTAAAGGGGGGGAAGTGCATTTGCATAATGCTTTACAAAATATGTTGATCTAACAAGACGGAGAAATTTTTACCTCTTCTCTCCAGTCCTCACCAGAATTCTTTTGTTAAGGAAATGCGTTTGTTTGGGTAAATTACTTGGAAAGAAGTGGGCTAAATGTGGGAACTAATCTGAGTGAGAGAAGGGGGAGACCTTTCCTGTGACTCCAGGAAAGGGTGGTCTTGGAGGAGGAGTTCAGAAGGGAAGGGAGAGGAGATGCAGCAAGCACACAGGCAGGAGACCCCCTGTTGTAGGATACGGGAGGCCTTCCCAGGAGCCCCCGCACTTCGGTCAAGCTACTAACTCGTGCACAAGTGACAGTGCAGGGCTTGCTTGGGCACTGAGGGAAGTGGCTGGATTAGTGCCCAGATGGATGCAAAGGAAAATAAAAATCAAGCATAGGAACACAGATCAGGAGCAGAGCAAAGCCAGGGGGCAGTGGGACACAGAAACTCTCCAAAGCTAGGAGGAGAGTCCAAACGCTCCTACACTGAATTGGAGAATCAGGGGGCCTGTGCTGGCGTCTCGGTTACATTTGACTACATGGACAAAGATACAAAGAAAAAAATAAAATGGGTGATATATCATAATGGAAAATTGTGTTTGATTTTTTGAATATTTTCCTAAATTATAAAGTCACATATGGGCCTTGTGGAAATTTTGAAAAATACAGAAAAGCGTAAGGAAGAAAAACCACTGTTAATATTTTGGTGTATGTCGCTCAAGTCTCCTCCCACTCATGTGCCTGCTGGCACCCAGACTTACACATACATGCACACACACACACACTCAGGTGTATTAGGCCGCATACATCGGGTTTTCTGTCCTCCACTTTTTCTACTCAACCACGTAATATCAGCATTTCATGTGGCATTAAATCAGCATTAAACCACATATTAATCAGCATTTCATGTGGCATTAAATTTCTTTCTCTATTTCACTTTTAATGGCTACATAGTATTCCACAACATGGCACATAATTTAACCAAATCTCCCGATTTTAGAATTCACTCTTCTAAATAATGCCCCAATGAACGTCCTGACACATAAACCTTTGCATATATATATATATTGGTTATTTCTTCAGGATCCCTTTCTAGAAATATAGTTCCTGGGTCAAAGAAATGGATAATTTAAGGCTTTTGTCACATTTGCCCAAATTGCCTTCCACAGATAAGGTACCTATTTGATAATCACCAAATTTTCATGCCTGAAAATGCCCATTTCCTCCACAGGGTCACTTAGCATTGGGGATAGTAATCTTCTTTCATCTCTGCCAGTTTAATGAGTGAAAATGCCATCTCAGCATTGTTTTAATTTTTGTTTCTTTGATCACCCGTGAGATTGATTATTTGCTCTTTGTATTTCATTTGTTATTAAATGACATACTTACATCCTTTGCCCATTTTTTTTCACTTAGTTCCATGAACATATTTTTATTGTCTTAAGAAAGAATATATCTTGTGTGTATATTTAAAAATCAGAGACATCTTGAATTATCAAAGAAAATTTTACAGAACACTGAAACATACCAAAAGTAGGCTAGGGGGAAGTTGAAAGGAAAGCAGCATTTGATCGATGGCTAAATTACACAATGCTGTCACCTCCTTCTTTGCCCATTTTCTTACTGGAGCTTTTTTTCCTTGTGTATGCATCTTTTAATCATTGTCTGCCATATATACTGTCAATATTTCCTTAGTTTATATTATCTTTTGAACTTGTTTATGGAGTTTTTGAAGCATAATAGCTTTATTTTATTTAGTTAAATCTACCAATATTTACCTTTACTGTATGTTTTTAATACTTAGAAAGGTTTTCCCCATTCTGCAATTAAGTAAATATTTTTATCATTTTTTAACCCAAATACGCTTTTTAAAATTTTTCTTGTCTTCACTCTAACTGGAATGGAGTAATCTATATAAGGTAATGATATAAATCCATGTATTTTATGAATAGTCAACCATCCCAACATCATTTATTGACTGATCCATTCTTTTCCACTAACGTGACATGTCACCTCTATCGTGGGTGGTATTTCATGAGCCCTTACATAGCTGAGAAAGTCTTTCTGTTGATTATATTTGACTGGGTATAAAATCTTGAATCACTAATTTTTCTCTCAAAATTCCTTCAAAATTGCTGCTTCATATTCTAAAACTTAGTTTGTTCTCCATGTTTTTCTATCCTCTGCAAAATTTTACACAAAATAGGAGTTCTTTGTTTTATGAAGGTTTAGAAGAATTTACCTACCCACGTAAGACGTCACCATTTTAGAGGTAGTTCTTTGAGATTTTCCCCCAAGTTCTGTCATACTTATTGTTATAGTGTGTCATATCCATTAAGGTCATTTTTATTTCATTTTATTTTTATCTTTTCTAGAAAATCATTCAGTTTATTCAGAATTTCAAATTCATTAACAAAAAGTTTTACGTAGTATTTTACTTAAATTTCTGGTTTATCAGAGTTTAAATGCCCTTTCTCCTGTTCAATGTTGACTACTTGTGTTTTATCCCTTTCAGTTATTGAGATTGTCAAAGATTGTTTTGTACTCATCTTTTTCCAGAAAAATTAAATCCTAAATTTCTTCACCAATTCTCCTTTTCTTTTCTCATGTATTCATTTCTTCTCTTAAATGTATTCTCTTCTTCTTTCCACTTTCTTTGAGCTAACTCTGTGATCCTCTACCTCACTTCTGAAGTTGAATACCAAGTCCATGTTTTTTTTTGCTCTTTCCTACCTAAGGAAATTATTAAAGGCTGTGAATATTCCTTGGGATAAATCTTTGGCAATATTCCATCAGTGTTGATATGCTATGTTCTCATTGTTCGTGCATTCACCACAGTCTGTAATTATAGTTTGTTTTAATTTAACGATCTTTGACTAAAGAGCATTTGATATTCTTCCTTATCTCATCCAACATCCTTCTCAGAGCTCAAATTTCCTCCTTTGAGTTTCTGATTCTTTTTCCAGCAGACCATGTCTTCTTAATGTCTGCCAAGGATACAAAATGGTTTCCTGAGTTCTTTCGTGTTTTCTTCTTTATTTCTGGAGGCTAAAGAGATGTACCTGCATCATAGGTCTCTTCTCTTGATCTGCAACCTAAGATTTTTATTGGCTTTTTTTCCCTATTGTTCATCTTCAAGAAAATCTAAACCTGTAAATATCTAAATCCTATAAAAATACAGGGTATAAGAATTGTCCTGGACCCACTCTCTGTTGTTAGAGATGATGGCTAAACCCCCTCTTCAGTCTTCAGGAGGACAGCCTGAAGGATGCAGCCCACAGCTAAGTTCTCAATTTGCAGCAGTTCTCTAATAGGGTAAGACACATGGAGAAACCATAGTTCCCAGCATGCAGTGCCATGTGGCTCATCCCTTGTTCCTTTTTCTGTCTTCAGCATCTCATTTGCAGGCCTTGAACTCCAGGGCTTGGAATATGGCATAATTAGCGAGTGTGCGCACACACACACACACACACACACACACACACACATTTTCTGTTGAAAATTCTGAATTACTGTTTCGGCTTGAATGCAGACAAAAGGAAGGGGAGGGAAGGGAGAGGGCAGAGGAGATGGAGGGGGGGAAGAGTAACATCCTGGCTGCCTCCCAGTGGAAGGATGGCTGCCCTACTTTCTGATTTTAATGGCCCTGGGGTCTAGAGACAAGGAGGAAGTGCAAAGTCCCTTCTTACTTTTCTTCAAGTGGTCTCAGTTTTCATTAAAAAAAAAAAAAAAAGTAAGGCAGGTTTCTCTTAGTTCAAATCCACCTGCTTCAGAGTTAGTGGAAATCTCTCTTTGATTCTATATTAGGCTGGTTACCGCTCTTAGTTTTAGGTGATTCTGTGAGCTTCTTCCTCGAGTTTCCATAGGTATTCGGTGGAGAATGTAAAGAGGCTGTGACAGAGCCTGAGAACCAGATGCCACATTAATGAGCATTTTTCATTCATGGCTCTAATTTTGCTCGTGCAATAAATTCCAGTCCTGCTGCCACCTCAGTCCAGTCCCATCATTTCTTGCTGGGAGCATTGGGGATATTGCCTGCCTCCTCTCTGCTTCCAGTCCCATCCCTTGCATTTCTTCCTCCACCCCAGTTACCAAGGGTGATCTTCCTAAAGCCAAATCTATTTAGTCCCTTCCTCCTTTCCAGATCTCCATCTCAGCCATCCAAAGCCTCATGGAAGTACCTACCTGACACAGCAAATGGCATCCAGCTCCTCTGGGGTCGTGGGAAGGAATGGGTGAGTGCTTCCTTCTTGGGCCACCTGGCCACAGCCTGCCTGGGAAAATGCAGGACAAAGGAAGTTGGTTCTTCAGCTTCTTGTTTTATCCCCGAGAAATGTATTTTCAGGATCAGCTACGTAATTTGTGGGCCCCAGTGCAAAATGAAAATGCAGGGCCTCTTGTTGAAAATGTGTTAAGAATTTCAAGATGGCAACAACACAGTATTAACCCAGGAGTGGGGCCCTTCTGAGTGCGGGGCTTTGTGTGGGTGGCACAGGCCACTCACCCATGATACCAGCCCTGGGTGCTGTGTTTCACATGACTGGAGCTGGAAACACTGGTAGAGATCGTTTAGTCCAACTCTAACCCTTTCACAGTTGAAGAGCTGGGTCTGAAGCTCAGAGAGGGAGTAGATATTGGCCCAAATCCTAGAGCAAGTCAGAGATTGGGTCTCTTGCCTCCACACTGGAGGATCCCTTTTCTTCCATGCTGCCCCATGAAGCTGTCTATCACTGGTTAAACCACACAGACACGGAGGGAAGGCCTCTGAGCTCTGGTATTGATCTCCCAGCACAGAGGCAGAATAGTTTGAGGAGGAAGTGTCCCATATCTGGAGCAAGATTTGAAGCATTTATCCAACAAAAACAAACCCTGCATGTAACTGGGGCAGGTCGACTTTTCTCTCTGGACTTTAGTTTCCTCCTTTGCAACAGGAAGGCATTGAACCAGCTGGTCTGGAAGGCCCTTCCCAGGCCTAAATGATGTGGAAACATCAGGGTGGAAAACAGTCCCATGGGAACCCGAAGGGACCTCCCATCCCCAACAAGATGTAGCTCTGGGCTGAGCAGTCCTCGGGTAAAATTAAAGTCCGCTTTCAACTGAATTTGCCAGTTTTTCAGCCAAAAAAAAAATAATAATAATAAGTATCACAACTACAAGCTGTTCCAAGCCAACCTGCCCTTAAACAGATAATCGGATTTGCATAAATTGAGTGCCGCTGAGGTTTAAATAATTCATCAACATGGCAGGCTCTTTTTTTTTTTTTTTTTTTTTTTGTGGTACGCGGGCCTCTCACTGCTGTGGCCTCTCCCGCCGCGGAGCACAGGTTCCAGACACGCAGGCCCAGCGGCCATGGCTCACGGGCCCAGCCGCTCCACAGCATGCAGGATCCTCCCGGACCGGGGCACGAACCCACGTCCCCCGCATCGGCAGGCAGACCCCCAACCACTGCGCCACCAGGAAAGCCCGGCAGGCTCCTTTTAATAGCCAAACAGAACTGTCAGACTTTGGGAAAGGATCGATGGCAGCCCACGTCCCAAGGATGTGCACTGCACCCTCAGGATGGATGGTAAGGTTTGGAGACAGGAATCTCTGCTTCCTGGTTCTTCGTGGATTCAGATAAGGATGTGTTTTCATTTTCCACAGGACTGATGTGTTCAGCGAAGATGGTTCACAGAGTCAGGGCAAAGGGAAACGCCTGAGCCCATTTGCAAAAACACGAAATATCGTGCGAGATCTCACTTTCCTGCAGACTCAGGGAAATGAGAAGGATAAAGCCGCATGATGAGCTGATGGAAGACAGAAGCAGGGAAGTTGAAGCAAAGAAGATCCAAGTGTTGGGAGACAATTTCACTGCCTTCAGATCTCTGAAGTGTTGTCGTGGCCTAGAGAACAGAATGTTTTTGGTAAGGCCGAGACCAACAGGAACCCCTGAGAAGGAGAGGTCAGGCTATCTGGGGGTGCAGTTTCTAGCTGGCCCTGGATGGCTTAATAGGGAAAGAACAGTCGCTCGTATTAGCTAGAAGAGGAGGTCGTTTGGCCCTTTGTGATTTGCACAGTGACCTTGTTTTTGTCTGTGCACAGATCGCACAATGAAGCGGTCTTTTTTGTCTCACCTTGTTGGAGTCGAAGAATGACCTTGTCTGACTCTGGTGTTCCGTGAGGGTGTTTATGTCCAAAAGTTGGGCACACAGCCCAATGGGAGAGCCAGGCCAGCTCCAAAGAGCTCGGAGGCCTAACTGTCAGCAGGTATCCGAGGCTGCTTTCCTCATCTCACAGCCATACAAGAAGATCCGTTTGGTTCTTTTTGTTGGTGGTGGTGGTTCTTTTCTTTTTTCCAAAATATCAGTGTCTTTATTTTTTTTAATTGAAGTATGGTTGACTTACAATGTCGTGCTGATTTCTGCTGTACAGCAAAATGACTCAGTTATACACATATATGTATTTTTTTAATATTCTGTTCCATTATGGTTTATCCCAGGAGATTGAATATAGTTCCCTGTGCCATACAGTAGGAACCTTGTTGCTTATCCATTCTAAACGCAATAGTTTGCATCTACCAATCCAAAACTCCCAGTCCATCCCTCTCCCTCCCCCCTCCCCCTTGGCAACCACAAGTCTGTTCTCTATGTCTATGAGTCTGTTTCTGTTTTGTAGATATGTTCATTTGTGTCATATTTTAGATTCCACACATAAGTGATATCATATGGCTTTTGTCTTTCTCTTTCTTACTTCACTTAGTATGATAACCCTAGTTGCATCCATGTTGCTGCAAATGGCATTATTTCATCCTTATTCATGGCTGAGTAGTATTCCATTGCGTACATGTACCACGCCTACAAGAAGATCAGTTTTATAGCTGATCTCCCAGGGACCCTGGTTCAGGACATTCAATGCTAACTTTGTTGTCTTCCCCTCAAACGTGTCCCTTCACCTTGATCAGTGGAACCCCCTCCTACATGGGGACCCAGGTGAGATATCTGGACATCATCCTAGCCCCTTAACTCCATCTTCCTACCACATTTAATCCCATCACAAATCCTGTTGATTCTGCCTCGAGATTAAACCCAAGCTCCTAGAAGTCTTTTGTTCTTTCTTGTTTCCCCAAGTCAGTGTCCAGGGAACAGGGGAGGTGATGGGAATGTTGGAAGCAATGACATGGCATCTCCCCCCTTTCCCACTAGTGCCTGCGAATGGTTGGTCTTAGGAGAGAAGCCAAAGGAGGTGCGCTAGTGACAGGCTGTGTGGGACTTAGGGCCCAAGCGATGTGGCCGTGTGGCTTTGTGCTACTGTGTATGGCACAGAATCAGGGAAAGAATCTTTCGTCCCCAACTCCACCCAAAGCCACCATGTTCTTTGGCCATCCTCTTGGTGTAGGGTTGCCAGTAGATAAGGGCAGGTGTGCCCAAGGGGGCTGAAATCTCAGGAAGAGCATGGAAAACAGAGACCTTTGTAGTGGGAACCAGAACAGACAAACAAGGGAAGAATTTCCATGAGCATCTACAAGCCAGGGGAGAGACTCACTCCGGAGACTTCAGACCAGCAAAATATGAATACAAATATTAATATGATTCTGTTAGTAGCCATAGGCTGGCAAAAGATGAGACATTTGGGTCTCACAAAGTCTGTGCCCGTAGAACTTAGAGGGCCCTAGACTGGTGCTCCTCAAACGTTTTGTGGCCAGGGACGAATCGCTGCTGTTGGTTCCCCGTCCATCATGTGCTATTGTGTGGACTGGCGTATGTGACTAAGGCATGGATTGTTCTACCTGCAAATCACCACCCACCTCCAGACACACCCACACCGGTCTGTGCCCTATTCAGCAAGGGAAGACTCTGATCACATACTTGGATGTCCCAGCCACGCCAAATAGCTGCAAAATGTTCTAAACACTTAGTTCTGCCCGTTTTCTTACCACTCCTCCTTGCTAGAGGTGGAGCCAGTGGGTGGGGTAGGGCAGTGTAAATGCTTTCTTCCCAACAGTCACGGACCAGCACCAGTCTGTGGACCATAGTTTGCATAACATCATCTCTGGCCATCAAAGGTCAAAGCAGGCATTTCAAAGTTACCAAGTCTTATCCCCTCGTCTCAAGAGCATGGCCTTGTGCTAAGCGAAAGTTGACTTAATTAATTTCTCAGATCCATACAGGCCAAGACAGACTTATGAGCTGGGGAAAGTCATCAAGAATGTGAATGTCATGTCGCATCTCCTATCAAAGGTGGAGTGTGTACTAGTTGCCTATGGCTGCTGTCAGAAATAAACACACACTCGGTGGTTGAAAACAATACAAATGTATTTGCTTTCGGTTCTGGAGGTCAGAAGTCCAAAATGAGCCTCAGGGGCTAAAATCAAGGTGCCTGCAGAGCTGGTTTCTTCTGGAGGCTCCAGGGGAGAATTTTCCCTGCCTCCTTCCAGCTTCTAGAGGTCACAGCACTCCTTGGCTTCTAGCCACATCACTCCAAGTTCTGTTCCAGCATTGCATCACTGTTGCCAGCCTTTGATGTTCTTGCCTTCCCCGTATAAGGAACCTTCTGGCTCTAGTTAGGGCACACCAGATAATGTCCCCAACTCAAAATCTTTAATGTGATCACACCTGCAAACTCCCTTTTACTCTATAAGGTAAGATTCACAGGTCCTGGGGATTAGGGCACGGACACCTTTGGGCTGGCCATTATTCATCTTACCACAGTAGGAAAAGTACATTTTCTTTGAATTCGTCTTTCCCCCGTCAGACCTGATTCAGTGAAAAGAGGACTGGTTTTAGCCCCTCGTGGGCTTGTGTTCCAAGTCCAACTCAGACACGCCTTTGTTGTGTGAGTTGTGGCATGTCATTTCATCCTTTCTGAGTCTCAATTAGTCCATCTGTAAAATGGGGTCAGCATCGTACCTCCCAGGGTTGCTATGAGGAAGAATATGTATGTGTATTCAAAGGGCAGAGCACCCAGTAGGGGCTCAGAACACATTACTTTGCTCTTTTCTGGATGTAGTGCTACACCTTCCTTATCTGCCCACCAGGAACACTGGTGACCTGGCGTTTCTTTCTCACTAGTACTCAGGGGATCCACATTATCATGATTTCACACACATCTCCCCTCTGCTTGTCTTTTATCTCCAGGAAATCTCTGCCTGCACCATCCCCCTGGCCATTGCCCATGGCAGCAAAGGCATTTTTCCAGCCTTGGACCAAACAGAGCAGAGATTACGGACGGTACACAGGAGGATGCCCACGGGAAGAGACACAGCCAGATCTGCCTCCCCGCTGTGTACTTTGAGGCCAGACATGAAAGGCCTTTTTAGAGAGATGCAGGGAGTTGTCATTAGAGCCTTTCTTCTCTTGATAATGGCCCTTCCAGAACCAGAAGAAAAAAAAAATGTTGATGTGCTATTTATTATAATATGTGGGCTGAAGGGTATATATAATCATGAAAATCAACCTTTGACCAAAACTGCTCCTGTAATTGTTTCAGTTTTAACACTGTGTACTATCTAACATTTTCCTGTGGGTGGTCTCAGAGAAAAATCATAGAATGTTAGCATTTTAGGGAAACCCAAAGCCATTGAATCCATTCTCAAAAAAAGCCAATACAGAGCGATTCTACTTGCACATCTTTGATGACAATAGGCTCACTACCTCCTTCCTCTACAGTTCTTTCTTTCAGGCCCTTGAGGGTGATAAATAAGCACACCCTTCTCCCCTCCAATTTTGAATCAATTGTGAAAGAGATGAGTCAGCTGGGGATAATATCAGCTTCAATGTTTATATACGGGGATGGGAGTAGGCAAATTGGACATGAGGCCAGAATGGGCTTTCTGTGACTCCCTCAAGCCTAGGGCCAGCCTCAATGAGAGATGGGTCTGCAGAGCAGCCTCCCACCCACCCAGCAACTTGGGGGACCCTGGCTGCCTCACACCCCACTTGGGCCCAGAGGGTATGGGAATGCCGCCCTATGCTTCTCTGTGAACGAGTGGCATGTGGCCCTTTGCTCCACCCAACAGGCAGGACCAAGATGCAGACTCTCTCATCCTCTCACCATCTCTTCCTAAGGCTTGCAGCCAACCGGAGGCCAAAGCCCAGTGAAAGATTTCTCCTTCAGACTTCTGCGAGTCCTCTGTTCTGTGAGGCAGCAGTAACCCGGGGAGGGAGAACATGATTCCACCCTGTGTGATTGCTTGAATCAATCGATTTGATTGCTTTCCTTGCTGGAGCTGAAATCTGTTTCCATTCCAATCCACCCAGTCTTCCCGGTTCTGTGCTCTGTTGCTCTACAGGACAGGTCAAGGACAATACCCACCACCACGCGCTCCGTGGTCCAGTTCAAACCGTGATTCTGCTACTGACTTGGCATGTCTCCTAGGGCAGACTTATCTACTTTGCTAAGTCTCCATCTCCTCATGTATGAAGTGGGGCTGACGGTGGTCCCTCCCTCACAGGGGGTTATGACCGTTCACTGAGATAAACCATGGGAATCATTTGGCCTGAAACGTGGTAATAGTTTCATAGTCATTGCTGGCATTATTGCTACACGGAGAAGTTTAAACATCGCATAATATAAGATACAAAAAGAACTTAGCCCACTAGGTGGAACGACTCCTGGTACCCTCTCTGGGGAAGGCGAGAGGAAATGAGATCCAAACTTCAACCTTCCCTGGACACTTTGTTGAGAGAGAGGTGGAGAACAGAACGCTGGCCTGAACCTACTCACTCCTGCGGAACACGGTCTTTCATCATCTGACATCCTCTCACGCTCTACCCTGGTTCAGCTCTGTGCTGGGCAATGAGCCCACAGAAGGCACTCAGATGCTGCTCTGATCTTTACAGAGCTCGCAGACCTAGCAAAGTCTGCAGCCTGTGGCTGCAGAGTACACCCCTGAGGAAGAGGATCACTTCCACATGGTGGCCTTGGGAATGCTTCCTGGGGAAGTGGGAATTCAAATTGAGCTTTGAGAGATGGCTACAACTTGATGGGTAGTGTATCAGCTATTTATGCCACAATAAATGCTGTGTAACAAGCAATCCCAAAACTCAGTGGCATCAAACAATAGGCATGGACTTCTGATCACGAGTCCATGCCTAACCTGGTGGTTGTGTTGATCTTGGCTGACACTTTCATGTAGCTCAGTGTTGGCTGGCAGTCAGATGGTCCAGAATGACCGTGGCTGGGACAACCAGGGTAACTCAGCTCTTTTCCATGTGCTTCTCATCCTCCAGCAGGATCATCCAGGAATGGTCTCCAGGGGATCATGGAGGAAGAGAAGAGAGAGCAAGCCACACTGTGCAAGCTTTTTCCAAGACTCAGATTGTGTCACACACACAGACATCTCATTGGCCATCAGAAATCACATGGCTGAGGCTGGCCTCAGAAAGGAGGACCCTTCAGAGTTACAGAGCACAAGGAAAGGAGAAGAACAGAGTTCCTTAATGCAATCAGTCTGCATAGGAGTAGAGAGAAGAGCCAGAGGGAAACCTGAGTGAGCTGTGAGGATGGGGGGAAGAAGGGACTCTTCCTGTCCCATCTGGACTGGAGGACGCCTCCATCACCACAACAGCCACTGTTTCCTGAGCATCAAGACTATGCCAGGCACAGGGTCAGATGTTCAACACCATTATCTCATTTCAAGGCAGACATTCCCATATTACAGATGAGAAATCAAGGCTTGGGTATGGAAAGGCCAGGATTCAAACCCTAGTCTGTCAGACACAAAACCCTATGTACTTGCCACTACCGTCCCTGCCCATTAGGAATCCGTGAGGGAATTAAAGATTGGACCCAGATGGTCAAGACCCAGACGTCTACCCTTGACCCCACCTTTCTGTGAGACCTCGCTTGTTCCAGAGCTCGCCTTCCTCACCACCAAGGCCTCCCTGCACTCGCTGCCTTCCCTGAGGTGTCCCTATTTGAGCTTAATTAGGTTTGTGCCAAGTTCACGAATTTCCTTAAACTTAATGGGCTCTAAAGAGAAAATAGAGATCTTTCTTGCCAGGTGTTTATTTCCTTCCCACGTTGTCCCCACTGCACTCTGAGGCTCATTTCCTCATCCCATCTGGTTAATGGGTGCAGGTGAGATTTAGCAGAGCGCAGTGCACCCTCCCTGGGTGCCCCCAGCCACCCCACCCACAGCAAGCCCAGACGTCCCCTCCTCCCCTGGCAAGAAGATGGGAAAGAGAGAAACTTTACGGACCAGCCTTGTCCCCAGTCGAGCCAAATCCATCCCTCACATCTGGCCTTAAACATTTTTGCAAAGGGCAGGAAGGACGTGATATTTCTTGAGGTCCTACTATGTGCGTGTGTCTGTCCCACACTGCATGTGTCCCCCCATCCCATTCATCGAGCGAACTGACAGAGTACAGATTCTGGAGCCATTTCATCCGTGCAGGCTACTCGCTGGGGATACCTCTGCTCCTCCGTTTTCTCACCCAAAGCTGGGGATGAACACGGCACTCACCTCAAAGGTCACTGTGAGGATTCAATGAGTTAGTACTTGTAAAGTGCTGAGAACGGTCCCTAGCTCATGATAAGGACTCAATAAATGTTTGCCACTCTAATTATAATGATTATTTCTATTATCCTCACCATTCTGTGAAACAGGCACTTGCCTCCTTTAGAGCTAAGAAAACAGATTTGTGGGGATAAAGCGATTTGCCCCAGATATCACCCAACTCTGTAAATCATAAGTAACAATAAGGTGGGAACCTTCTGTGCCAGCCAGTCCCTTCCCTGCCCATCACACCGCTACCCACCCACCCACACACCACAGACTAGGGTCTTTTAAAGCAGCAAATCCAATTCTCTCCAAGGCAAAGGCAAAAATAGCTCCCAGGAAGGGGAGGGTGGAGGAGGTTACAGCCTCTGTGAGCTCTCCTTTTTCTACTTGTCTCCAGTGAAGCCACTCAGTGTCTGATCCCACCTGTCCTCAGCCTGAGATGAGTAAAATACAGCCCTTACCCAGGAACCCTTCATATGCAGAGGTGGTAGGTGATTCTGCCTGGGGCTCAGGGAAGGCTGGGAGGATAAGGGCCCATTGAATGGGATTTAAAGGATGGGAGAAATTCACCAAGTGCAGAGAGGAAGCCCCAAAGCAGCCAGTGCAAAGGAACAGGAGAGCTTTCCGCTTATCCCCTGAGGGTGGACCGGGATCTGGTTAGTCAGGGGATAAAATGATTAGGGCTGTGGCAATAGCAGAGGACTTTGAAGGGCCTTGAGTGTCAAGAAAAGGCATTTGGGCTTCATCTGAGCACAGCGGGGAAAGCCACTGGGGGCTTTAAGCAGACACAGTGAGATGATCAGAGCTGGGATTTGGAACGCTCCATCCCTGGAGATTGATTTGAAGAGGCAGATATTAAGAGGAAAATTAACTTTGGAGGGCCTAGGTCAGGTGATGGACTGGGCACTACACACGTATCCCACGTATCCCGTGGAGCTTTCCCAGTGATGTTAGAACAGGAGTCTGCCAACTACCCACCGTCTGTGGACCAAATGCCCCCTGCTGCCTGTTTTTGTAAATAACAGTTTTAAATACAGTCACCACCACCGTCCATTTGTTTATGTGTCCTCTATGGTTGCTTTCACTATCATAGCAGGACTGAATGGTTGCAACGAAGATGGGCCCACAAGTCCTAAAATATTCACCATCTGACCCTTGTATAGAAAAAGGCTGTCAGTGTCTGTGTTAGAGGGAATGACTCTCATCCCCATTTTATGTATAAGAAAACCGAGGCTCTGGGAGATGAGGTGCCTTGCCCAAGGTCACATGGCTTGTAAGCAGAAGCAGGGAGGTGGACGAGGAGGCCTGGGACGATCGTTAAGGTAAAACCAGGAAGGTGGCCCCAGGATGCCCGACCCCAAATCCACTGCCGCAGACTTTCAGGCACCCTCCCGTCCCCTCCCGCCCAGCCACCACTGCAGTCAGCGGAGGGGACTCAGGCGCCTCTTTGTCAGCCAGAACCCTTGCTCTGGTCCCCAAACCAGCATCAAATGACTAATTTAAAACCTAATGCTTCTACCATGTCCACCCTGGCTGCCCCTTCTTCGGCTTATCATATCCTATTCAAATCCAAAATAAATTATTTCAGCTCTGCAGCCTTTGGATAAAGAAAAAAATGAAATTAAAAAATAAAAAAGGAAGAAGGCAAAGCTTTGAAGGGACAGCCTGCCTGCCTCCTTCTCCCTCAGCTCCAGGCCTTTTTTCTAAACCTGCACTGATAACCTTGAGGGGACGCTGAGCCCTAGAGGCTGCCGGGACAGAGCCACACTTCCATCCAGACCCCAGACCTTCCGCAGGCGGCCGGACAGAGATGCAAAGGTTTTAGGTACCAGATGGCCCTACATTTCCCATCAGTTTGACAAAGCCTTGTCCCCTTTGGTAGACCAGAGCCCCACGTTTTTAGGAAATAAGATTGCGGGGGAAGGGAATGTGCATAACCACCTGATAATCATTAGTTTATTATTTAAGTATGTTTTATCCACCTGCCATAGGTATGCCAGGTGCTGAGCTAGGCAGTTGGCATATGGAGATAAATAGCCAGGGGAAACCCTGTTTGTGCGCCCATCCTAAGCAAACCATCAGACCTACTGCACTTTACAGTTTACAAAACCCTTTCTCCTCCACTCTTACTAGACCCTCCCCAGAATTCTCTGAGGCAAGGTGGGGGTGATGTCATTAAGAACCTCATCTTACAGCTGAGGAAACTGAGGCTTGGAGATGTAACAGAACTTCTCAAATTCTTCCCCGATCAGAGTCCCTGGCAGAATAGTGTAGTGGTTAAAACGCTGGCCACATTGACCTGGGTTTGCTAGCTGTGTGATCTTGAGACAGGTTTCTTAACCTTGCTAAATCTCACCTTACCCATCTCTGAAATGGGAAAAATAAAATCTATGTCAGGTCATTACGGGAGTTAAAATGAATAATGAGGAGAATTTAGTGCAATAGCAGACCGAGCAAGTTGTCACTGAAGGCTTGCTTGTCTGCTGTTGACTGCTGCCGTCTCTGGGTGATGATGATGAAGGGGTGGGGAGAGGAAAGGGAGGTACAGGGGAAAGAGGAGGACGGAGGAGGAGGGTGGGGAGGGAGAGAAGGAAGGGGGAGGGAAAGAGGAGAAGGGGAAAAGGGAGGAGGGAAGGGGGACGAGGGGGGGGAAAGTGGCAGGAGAAGGACAATGATGATGGTCTGGCCCCGCAGCTGACTCCCAATGGCCTCTGCCCTCAGCCCTTGCATCCCCTGAAATGAGGTACCCTGGCTGTACCTCAGACTTCCTCCACTGACCAGGACAGATCCTCCCACCTCTCTAGTCTCAGTTTCCCCACCACAAAGGAGGGAGATGCATAAGACAATCTCCAGTCTTTTTTTGTTTGTTTGTTTGCTTTTTTTTTTTTTTTGCGGTACGCGGGCCTCTCACTGCTGTGCCCCCACCCCGTCGCGGAGCACAGGCTCCGGACGTGCAGGCCCAGTGGCCATGGCTCACGGGCCCAGCCGCTCCGCGGCATGTGGGATCTTCCCCGACCGGGGCACGAACCCCTGTCCCCTGCATCGGCAGGCGGACTCTCAACCACGGCGCCACCAGGGAAGCCCAGACAATCTCCAGTCTTTAGTCTCACTTGCTGGGAACTGAAGTCCCGATAACCAGGAGAGGAGAGACCCAGTCCCCAGTGGAGGGGACCGGAGAGAAGGCATGGGCAGGGCAGACGCCTGGTAAATTGAATACCTCAACTGTCTTTAAAGGAGACATGCCCCTCCCAACCCTGGGCAGTTTGGGGATCTCTCTTCTGCCACCACCTGATTCCAGAGGGGTGGTTGTCAACAGAGGAAGGTGGCAAAAAGGGTCAGCAATGTGCCACGGTCTCCTGAGCACCTCAGAGGGACTCTGTGTGCTCGGCAGCCGCCAGGCATCCTTGAGAGGGGGTTTGCCGGAGGAAATCACTGGGTAGGGGCATGTCTCCAGGAGCACCTGGGGCTGTGGATGTCTTCACCGCCCTGGCTCTTGCCCTCTGTTATCAGATGGGGCGGCCAAGGTGGGGAGGCTGCCCAAGACACACCGTGGGTTTTTGTCATCGCAGCGGGTCCGAGGAGGTGTGCAGATGGGAACCATGAGTCCGGGCAGGGCCAGGTGGCCGTGCAGCAGCTGCACGATCAGGTAAGAGAAGTGTGTTAGCGTCTCCACGCCTCAGGCCAAACTTCTCCCCGTGCATAGATTAACCAGCAAATAGTGACTTTTGCATCATTTGATTTCCTGATTCCCTCTAGATCACACTGAAAGCCCAGGGAGGAATCCACCCTCTGCTTTAGTGCTTCTGAGGATAAACACCTTCTACCCCTTGGCCCAGGACAGTCCATCCCCACAGCCCCAGTCCAAGCAAGATAATCCGTGTCTCCTCCTCGTGTCGGAAGCCTCCTGTCTGGGTGCATCCCAGATGCCTCTGTGGCATCTGTAGAGGAAAAGAAAGAAAGCAACTTTGAGCGAGACTGCCTGGCTTGAATCTCATTCTGCCACCCTGAGCTGTCTGACCTTGAACAAGGTCATGGAACTCTCAGAGGCTGGGCCATCATCGCTGTAGCACAGACATTGGAAAGTGTGAAAACCACAGGTTTGTCTGGGGCTGTGGGGACTTTTTTTTTTGTTTGGGGGGTTTGCTTGCTTATCAAGTGCCAGACAGATGCTACAGGCTCACACAGGTCAGCTCATTTGATCCCATGAGGAAGATCCCTTTGTCCTTGTTTTACAAGAAAGGAATCCTGAGGCCCCGTGGGAAGCAGTGACTTGCCCTGGGTCACTTAGCAACAGAGCGACAGAGCCGAGCTTTGGAAATAGACATGTGCTCGTGGACACTCTGCTCTGTCTTCACATCGGGCCCGGAAGGGACAGATGATAACCCCCGCCTTGCAAACAGGGACTCTGAAGCTCAGGGAGGTTACGGGCTTGCTCCAGGCCACACAGCTCAATTCCTAAGTAGCCAGGCTGGAAACTGAGCTGCTGTGGTTCACCTCAATGCCAGGGATCTCACCATGAGCCTTGGCCGTCTCTCCTCATCGCCCTCCGATATTTTAAAAGGAAGAAGGAAAGAAAATACTGCACTGGGCTTCCCTGGTGGCGCAGTGGTTGGGAGTCCGCCTGCCGATGCAGGGGACACGGGTTCGTGCCCCGGTCTGGGAAGATCCCACATGCCGCGGAGCGGCTGGACCCGTGAACCATGGCCGCTGAGCCTGCGCGTCCGGAGCCTGTGCTCCGCAATGGGAGAGGCCACAACAGTGAGAGGCCCGCGTACCGCAAAAACAAACAAACAAACAAACAAACAAACTGCACTGAACGTTTAGCTGAGGTGAAGCGGGTGGAAGACACTACCCTGGTATTAAACTATGGATGGAGCCGGGCTTGTGGCCCACCGCTCCCTCTGACGTGCTCCAGCCGCCCCACCCGCCTCCGGGCCAGCCCCATAGCTTGTCAGGGAAGGTTTCTCAGGACTTTGGGTGACTGGGTAATGGGCTGATTATGCTGCTGGTGTGACCAAGGAGGGACAGAGGAAGCACCTTGGCTTAACCTCCAAGCCTCTACAAGAAGCTTTCACCTCAGGCCAGAGAACGGCTGGGCCCTCTGGGAGGGAGGGGGGCATCTGTGTGATCTTCTCCCCCCTGGACCCTTCACAATGGGCACTGTCACATAAGGCAGGCAGCCTGGTAGAGGGAAAGGGCCTGAGCTTAGGTTCAGAGAGACCCCCAGCTCCAATTCCAGCTCCAGCACTTGATTAGCTGTGTGACCTCGGGTGAGTTGCTTGCCTTCTCTGAGCCTTGGTTTCCTCTTCTGTAATATAGGAATAAATAAAGGTACCTACAATGTAACGTCCTTACAAGACACAAGAGGTAAGAGACGAGCAGCCTTGGGGACAAATACTTAAGTTCGATTTCAGACATCTTGAGGAGAGGGGGTTAATAGAGATGTCAAGGAGGGAATAAGCAATTAAAAGAAAATAATGAATAAACTGTAGCTCTGAAGGCAAAAGAGATAGGAGAAAGAGGTGGATTGATGTCCTCAGCTACCCTTTCTGATGGCCAAGGCTCTGGCCTCTAACTGTACTCCAAATGGAAGAAAGGCTCCAGAGGGCGTGGAGGTGAAGTGGGGTGATCCAGGCAGGAAGGAGCCGTGTGCAGGAAAGGAATGGACTTTTCCTAGATGTTTGCTCTGAGCCAAGCATTCTGTGAACAGCACCCTGTTCACCCCCCTCAGCAGCCCCAGCAGGCAGGTTTTAGCATCTCCATTTCACAGAGGAGGCAAATGGAGGTCAGAAAAGGGGAGTGCCCGGTGGAGAGTCACATCACTAGGTCATAAATCCAGGATCCAAGGCCAAGTCCACCTTGACTGCAAACCTGAGCCTCCTCCACTCTGCCCATGGCCTGCTGGGCCGCCGGGTCAGCCAGCAGCCTTCGGCATCCCAGGCCCGGGGCCCTAGGAACCTGCTGTCAGGCCTGGGAAGGGGTGGTGGGTTGTCAGGGCGGAGCTGAGGCCAAAGGGGTAGGCAGGGAAAGCGGAAGGGGTCTGCCTCCCTCCCAGAGGGAAGGAGCGGGATGCCAAGAGATGTATCCACCGGACGACCATGAGACGGGAGTCAGTGATCGATCCACTTCGCCTCACTGAGCCTCCCTTCTCTCTCTTTTCAGACTCAGGACCCACAAATCCTGCCTCATCAGGACTAAATGAGATGGTGCAAGGAGCTCTGCAGACAGCCTGGCATGCGGAGGTGACCAGCAAACACCAGCTGCCCCACGGGGGTCTGTCCACCTGCCTGGGGGGACCCCACCCCATGGAGCTCGGATCAGAGCATTCATGTCTTTGGGTCATCCACAGGCGTGTGTGTGTGTGTGTGTGTGTGTGTGTGTGTGTGTGTGTGCGCAGGTACGCATGAGCACGAGCATTGTTGTGGGCGTGGGGTGTGATTGTCAGGATGTTTGTTGAGGTCAGTGTGTTGTCACTCCCTCGGATGCCTTAGGGAGAAAGAGAAAATGTGTGACAACGACCAGAAAGAGAAGAGGGAAGTGAGAGTGTGACAGGCAGAAAAAGGAAAGGAAAACATCTACAAACTGACTGTTCCTCTCTCTCTCTCTCTCTCTCTCACACACACACACACACACACACACACACACCCATGCATGCAACCCTCCCTCATGCAAGCACAGCTCTTAGGGACACTCCTTGGCCTCTCCAAATACCCACCCTTGCTCCCACCCCAGCACACACACCTGTGACCCCAGATACCATCAGACCCACGCATCACCCAATCACCTGTCCATACAGTCAGTCTCCACATGTGCGTCCCATCCCTAGGAGCACCTGTCCCACAGCTACAGGAGAATCCTACGCATGCACACACGGCACACAACATACTGTACGCTGTACCAACATGTACGCGTCCCCACCTCTCCCTGCGCTGTAACTGCCCTCTCACTGTCATTCTCTTCCACGCCCACGAAGGGGTGCCTGCTGGGGGTCGGGAGCTGTGCTGGGCGCTGGGAGGACAGCAGTGGTAGAGCTCACAGTCTACATGTGTGATGACAGGGAACCCTTCTTCTCGGCCCCTGCTGTTTCCCCCCAGGAGTGAGAGTGCAATTAGTGTAACTCCTGCTCTCTCTATCACTTTACTCCCTCTGCCCAGGGGACTTGGGGAGACTTAGATCTGCTTTGTGAACAGAGCATGCTCAGTTCAGCTCAGCCCTCCTTTTTGGGAAGAAGCTTGAACTCCCGGTATACAGGTCCCCTCTGCAATCCCTGCCCTAAATCTTGCCTGGGATGGCTGTCATGTTGGGAGGCCCATCCCCCGTTCAGCCAGCGCTCCCCAACGGGGTGGGTGAGCCTTCCTAAACCTAAGGGTCCATGAACAGAGCCATGAGCTGCCTCAGAGACCCCAACGACATATCCATCCATTCAAACAATTTTCAACCATCCACTACCTTATGTGTACATCTCTTCAGTCTCATTTAAAACCTACTCTGATGTACGAGCTATCCCACCTATTAACACCATGCAATTGATGCACATGCCCACCCAACCTCCAAGCACCCAAACCCACACACACTTCTCTCTCTATGCATCCTTCCCCATCTCCATTCCTGGGCGCCTCCACAAGCCCCTCCCCCTTCTCACACCACCTAGGATCTCACTGCCAGTCATCCCTCTGCCAACACGGACAAAGCCAGGTTATGTCACAAAGCAGTTTTGCCCAGCCCGCCAGATTTTTCGCTCAGCTCACAGATAGATAACTAACAGGGCCATCTTCCCAGCTAATCGGGAAAGAAATCTGGCGGGCTCAACTGCAGCTGATACGCATTGAAATGGCTGCATCTAGGAGGAAAATCTAAATGAGAGCCGAAGGGAGCCTGGGACACTGGGGGAAATCTCGCTGTAGTAACTGTGTGAGGTGAAGCAAATCAACAGAAAGCTGTACACTCACTCGGGGAGAGAGAGGCAACTCTACTGTAACACGTGTGCTTGGAAACTTATTGGAATCTTCTCACTTTTAATATAATGGCATTAGTGTCATGGTGCCTTATGCATAAACTTCACCCACCACACATGATGAACAGAGAGCTATTTCCCAGCGTGTGTGATGCTTGGATGTGGGTGCAGGGAAGGGCATGTGTTTAATGATCTCCTTTGGAATCTGGGCAGTAGAGTGCAGCCCTGCAGTGCAGAGAGCCTTCTTCATCAGAAGGCAGCACAGACCTAGTTCAAAGCTAGGCTCTGTCACTTACAAACTAGGTGACCTTGGGCAGATTACATAACCCTGGCACATCCACCTCCTCGTCCATAAAATAGAAGTAATGATGCCTGTCTCGCAGAGTTGAATGGAGGATTCGATAAGTTCTAGAAAAGCACTTGGCAAGTAATAGACACGCACTTAGCGTCATAAACAGCCTTGGTTTTGAATCTTGCCTCTGACACTTACTAAGTGACCTTAAGTAAGTTACCTACCTTGGTTTCCTCATTGTATCGTGACGTTGGTAATAGTCCTTATCTCGATGAATGCACGCAGAGTGCTTGCAGCAGGGCCCGCAGCCTCCTACAGGCTCATTTTACATGAGTTTCGCCAGCAGCATCTCCACCACAAGCCAAAGGTGCTGAAGTTTATTGAGCATCTTTCCGTGGTGCCTGAGGGACAGAAGAAAAGGGAATGTTACCCAGACTACGATTCTGTGAGCCTCCCTGAAAACCGTATTTCTGACACATGGATGAAAAAAATTGGAATTATTTAACCAAGAGAAGAGGAGACTCAGGTGACCCGCTTACGGTATACAAATTGCTTACGGTCACCACAGGACAAAGAAAGCAGGTTGGTTCTGTGTGGCCAGAGACGGCAGAACCAGGACTAGGGTGGGAACAGTGAGGCTACCAGGAGCCTCATTTTAGCTCCACTTCAAATGAATCGAGTTAGTTAATAAGGGACAGCCAGAAAGAAAAAAAAGGATAAAAAAGTTCTCTCTCAAAGGAAGTAATAAAGTAAAGCCTTGACAGTTTAATGGAGGAAATAGGGTCCCCTGATTTGAAGGGATACTGTGACCAGCATCAACCCATAACCATGGCTCCCATACCAACATGCCTGTTTGCAAAGAGCTTAGCAACTGCTTATTCTCTGGTTTCAAAGTGTAGCCACGCAGGATCTGTAGCTTTCCATTAAAAAAGTTTCATCAGAACATCCACTTCATCATATTTTATTTTCCTGCTGTTAGGAATTCAGCCTTCAACCTTAATGTCACCTCCTCCTCCAGGCATGGGATGGCCTCAGGATCAATGGCCCCTGGTCTCGCATTGAACTTGGGACACCCAGTATGTATGGACCGTGGTGAGGACCATGAAGGTATCTCGGGAAAGTACCTGAGCAGAGGGAACAGCAAGTGCAAAAGCCACAAAGAGGGAACAGCAAAGCCTTTCTTTGCTGCTAGAGCAGCAAGAGATGAGACCAGAGGGAAGGCAAGACGCCAGACCGTGAAGCACCCTGCAAGCCATCAGCAGGGCTATGATTTTACCCCGAGTGTGATGGGAAGCCATGGGCAGGATTCAAGGGGAGGAAGGTCACTCTGGGTGCTGTGTAGAGAATATCCTACAGGGAGTAATGGTGGAAGTGAAGAGACCAGCTTTGCAATGATCCAGGTAGCACATGGCTTTGACTAGGGTGGCAGGGATGGGGTGATGAAATGTGACCAGACTCGCATTCTATTTTAAAATAGAGCCGAGAGGGGTCAAAATTGACCCTAAGGCTGTGGCCCAAGCAACTTGGTAAATGAGGAGAGGAGGAGATTGAGTGTGAGTTTGGGGAGGAAACCAGAGAGGTGGTAGGTGTCTGGGTACCACTGATGTGGCCAGTGAGAAAGCTTTGTGACAGGGCTACTGAAAGGACTGAATAAGAACAAGTGGATTGGGCCATAAAAAAGCATGAAATGTGCCATTTGAGCAACATAGATGGACCTGGAGATTATCATATTAAGTGAAGTAAGTCAGAGAAAGACAAATACTATATCAATTATATATGGAGTCTAAAAAAAAAAAGATACAGATGAACTTATTTACAAAACAGAAAATATTTTGTGACTATTTTGTAAATATTTCTTATTTGCAAAACAGAAATAGACTCACAGACATAGAAAACAAACTTGCCAATTCCAAAGGGGATAGTGAGAGTGGGGAAGATAAATTAGGAGTTTGGGATTAACGTACACAGACTACTATATATAAACTAGATGATCAGCAAGGACTTACTGTATAGCACAGGGAACTATATTCAATATCTTGAATTAACCTATAATAGAAGTGAATCTGAAAATGATTCTTTTATATATAACTGAATATTTACATATAACTGAATCACTTTGCTGTACACCTGAAACTAACACAACATTGTAAATTAACTATACTTCAAATTAAAAAAGAAAAGAACAAGTGGATTTGGAGTGTGCTCCCTGGCTGTCTGCTTCAGTTGTTTGCTGAATGCAGTGGACTGCAACTCCTCTTCCCGGCAACCCTCAATCCTCCAGTGAAAGTTCTTCTTCTTCTGTCATGCCACAGCCAGATACGCGTTTGCATTGGCCAGGACAGCCAAGAAGAAAGAGCCATCCTCTCCCTGCATGACGGGAAGACTTCTTCCAAAGATGAAGAACCGAAAGCAAATTCAAAAACAAGAATTTGGGAGAGACAAGAAATCTAAGTCAGTGACAGTGATAAAAATGTAAGGTCCTGAGGTATCTGCAGGAATCTTGAGATGGTGGGGCTTCTCCAAAGTATGGAATAAGGATTTGAGGCCAAATTTACCCAGCTCTCAGGAGGCCAAGAAATTCCAATTCACATCTGTGTTAAGAATATGTCTATAAAAGACTACAAAGAATGAAATACCAAACTATTAAGAGATGGCTGGACAATTATGGATATAATTGTTGTTTTTATATAAATCTTGTTTTCTTCCTCACTTTTCTCTAAGTTTCTAAGTTGTCAACAGTGAATATATTTTATAATCCAAAAAAATATTAGAAAAATATATGAAAATCATTAAGTAGGATGCCATACATTTCTGCATTGCTCCCGGTAGAGACTGAATGCGTAAGAGAACAGGACAGCGCCCTCCCTGTTCTAGACAACACATTCCTACTGACAAGGTTTAAGCTGGGCGGTAACACACCCCAGAGTTGGGCTCACTGTCAACATTAACACCTGAGCACCCCTGACACTTGCTACGTCTTAGCCTTATCTCCCCCTGTCCTAAGCTGGTGCTACTGATGTTTGAGACCTAAGCACGGGGTGGCTACTTATCCCTTCTGTGTTTCATCTTGTGGGATTCCAGCTCAAGTTGTAAGCTGCCGAGACCTTTTCTGAGTCTGAGTCTGTCTCCCAACACATTCACTGACCCTCCAGTATTTTAAACCGAGGTATGCACGCCGTCCACACCTCCTTTTCTTCCTTCGGTCATAATGTCTAACCTTTAACGAGCACACGGGTCAGGCAGCGTTCTAAGAGCTTTACGTGTATGAGCTCATTTTGTCCTCACAGCACCCCTAGGAGACAGGTACTCTCGCCATCCTCATTCGACAGAAGACAAAAAAGGAGGCATCTGGAGGTTAAATGTCTTCTCCAGGATCTCAGCAAATAAAATGGCAAAGGCAAGACTTGACTCTGTGCTTGTCAGTGCCAAACTGTCCAGCCCCTCAAGCGGAGACAGAGGGCCTTCTCAGGGCCAGGTTCTCTGACATCAGTACAGACAGAGAGGAAACAGCACCTCCTTTCAGAGAGCCCAGGGGTGCCCTGGTTATATGTAGTCAGTGCTACAGATGCCATGCTGGCTTTCCCACTGTGGGACCTTGGGCACGTGACCTTCCCACGTTTTTCTACGGTTTCCTCATCTGTAAAAGGAAGCTGAACATAATGCCTACTTTATGGGGCTGTTGGGAGGATGAAATTTGTTGACACAAGTCAGGCACCTAGCAGAGTGCCTGGCACTTAAGAAGTGCTCAATTCATGCTAACCATTATTATTGTTGTTATTATGGTAGGATATAATGGATTACAAAGGAAGGAGTGCTTAGTTCTTTCTAACAGGTCTTCAGAGAGGGGCTGAGTATTGGAGGAGTGGGAGCTATTGGCTGTAAGTGAGCAGTGAGGAAAGAGCTCAGGCTTTGGAGCAGCCAAGGTCTGGAGGCAGAAGAGTGTGAAACATCTGTACGTCTTTACCCCCTCCCCTTGGGCATTTCACCAGAGTCCACAGCTGGCCCAACAAACCGCACTAATCGGTGGCCTCTGGGGTGGAAAGGCAACTGAAGGCTTTTTCTGGTTTTAGCTCTGTTTAGCGCTGGAAGAACGCAAACTTCTGCTTCAAAGAGAAAAGGCATTTGAAAGGCTTATGAAAGGGCTTATGAGCCTTCTTGTACATCAAACACGCCTTACAAAGCAACATTTTGATGAGTTAAGTGCAAATGAATCAGAAACACAAGGATTAAATTTCCCTTGAAATATGCATAGGTTTCAAGATTAAGGGGAAATTGCCTGGCAAAACGTGTTTTGGGTTAAACCCTGCAAAGTCGTTCAAGTTGACTCCCGTCTGCCACTTCCCCCCTCTTATTAGTGCAAATAACAAAAATAATAATAGTATCAACACTACCTGATACACTTTTAGCTCACTCGGAGCCTACGAGAGGCTTTTAGGTAGGTACGTAAAACATTAAATTGTCATGATAGAAATCGAAACCCATGCCCGGAACGTGGATGGCATGGCAGAGACTGGCAGCTGTCTGTTAAATCAGCCTTTGCTTGCCTCCTTGCTTCTAGCTGGCTCCCAGGCTGTGTTTCAGCCAACAGAATATGGGCCAAAGCAGGGTATATCGCTTCTAGGCCTGGCCCGTAAAGAGCCCCATGTATTCCTCTGTTCTCTCTCTTTCTCCAACAGCCAGCTGGACACTGATACTCAAGGTGACCTTGGAGGTCGCATGTTGAAGATGGCAGAGTCCTCGGCAATCCCACAGCCAGAGGACTTTATGTGAACACAGTCTAAAACCTCGCTTGTGTGAAGTCGTCAACCTTTAGGACCTCTCGGTACAACAGCTAGACTCACTTGAACGAAGACAGAGATGAAAGGCCACTTAGTAGAATAAGAAGGACTTTGGATCATAAATCAGGACACATGAGTTCTAATCTCTGCTTCAGACGTGCTGTGTGGGGCTCTGGGGAGGCCTTTCCCACCCTCTCAGTTTCCCTGTTGATCTCAATTTTCCTGCTGATACAAAGAGATTTGACCAGGTAGTTGTTAAGCTTAGCTGGAAAGTGTAAGATTAAATGATACTACATAACAAATTTCAAATTGAATTCAATTCTAGTTAACAAAGGTTTATTAAACACCTATTATTTCCCAGGCATTGGGGCTGCAGAGATAAATAAGTCCATGCATTTAGAGTATAAGCTTGAAGATAAATGTTTATGATATAAAACAGCAGAAAGTAAATGGATAGCTAGATCGATAACGAACGAAACACAGAGCACAATCAGCTATGCCTGGGGAGAGGGAAAATATAAACGAAAGCCGCTAGGAGACAATGACATTTGAACTAGGCTTGGAGGACAGAAGGCTGACGAGGTGGGGCTCCTATTCCAGACAGATCCAGGGACTTCATAGCTAAAAGGACTCTATTTCACAGATGGAGAAACTAAGGCCCAAAGGAGTTAATTAGACACATAGCTGATTAGTAGCACACTTGAGGGTCACTAACAAGTTTCCCAGAGTCTCAGTGTCGGTCCAGATTTTTTTTTAAGTAAAAGCCTCTAGGATAACAAATTTAAGATTCAAAGGTCTGGGTTAAGGCTGCCCTGGGTTTGGCCCTGCTAAGTCCACACCACCAAATGGCCATCCATTGACAAAACCATCCTCATCATTCTACTGACTTTTCTCAAACTCAAAATCTCCCCATCCATGGAACTTTACAATCTCCCCAGTAAATTTCGTATTTAAACAGTTGAACGCGTAATTCCACTTCGGCTTTTCCCTTCAGGTCTCACAGCATTGTAATCAACAATGACCTCATTGAGTCATTGACACAAAGAATAGGCAGGACAAGTCCAAACACAGAGCCTGGAACCTGCCACTAGGGGCCTTCCTACATCTGGGAGAGACCCTTAAAGTGAGCAGGACATCCCCTCAGGGTCATGAGGTAAGAGGAGATGGCTTAGTCTGTTTGGCTGCTATAACAAAATATCACAGAGTGGGTGGCTCATAAACGATGGAAATCTTCCTCCCAGTTCTAAAGGCTAGAAGTCTGAGATCAAGGTGCCAGCACAGTCAGGTGAGGACTCTCTTCCGGGTCACAGACTTCTGTCTGGTTGTATTCTTATGTGGCGGAAGGGGCTGGGGTCCATTTTCTAAGGGCACTAATCCTATTAATGCGGGCTCCACCCTCATGACCTAACCACCCCTTAATACCATCACATGAGGCATTAGGATTACAATATATGAATTTTAGGGGGACACAAACATTCAGACCATAGCAGGAGGTGTATTTATTTTCTATGGCTGATGTGACAAATTGCTACAAACTTAGCAGCTTAAACAGCACAAATTTATTTGTCCTACAGTTCTGTAGGTTGAAGTCCAGCAATGGGTTGAAATCAAGGTATCGGCGGGGCTGTATTCCTTTCTGGAGATTCTAGGGAGGAATCTATTTCTTTGCTTCTGAAGGCCAGCAGATCCCATCATTGTATCCTTAGTGCCTAGAACAGCACTTAGCACAAAGTAGAAACTCCTCCCAAGCTTCTAGAGGAACCTGCATTCCTTGGCTCGTGGCCCTTTCCACCACATCAAAGCCAACAATGGCAGGTGGAGACCTCACGTTGCATCACTCTGATCTCCTCTGCTGCCTCTCTTTCCAGTTTTGAGGATCTTTGTGATTACAGTAGGCCTACCTGGATAACCCAGAATAATCTTCCTATTTTAAAATCAGCTGATTAGAGTCCACAATTCTATCTGTGACCTTAATTCCCCTTTGCTGTATAATTTAACATATTCATAGGTTTCAGGAATTAGGTCGTGGGCATCTTTGCGGGGGGCATTACTCTACAAGAGGGACAGTGTCAATTCATTCTTTCATTCTTTATTAAGTGCCTATTGTGTTCCTTTCTCTGTTCTGGGGTCTGAGGATACAGTCACAAGACAGACTTTTTCCCTGCCTTTGTAGAGCACAGAGTAGGGTGAAAAGGACACTGAAAAGGGCACCAACTAAGAGTGATGGGTGTCACAACAGAGGAAGTATGGGGCTAAGGTTTAGGAAAATATCTCCAAACAGAAGTCATCTGTGTATTTTTGCCTTGCTTCAGACCTTAAACCCAGATTAAGAGTTAGGAAGCATCCCCCAAATAGGCTAGTTTCTCTATCAGACACAGAAAAGAAAGAAACAAGGTTTATTTTTAATGAACCTGCCCTGGCTCTGAACGATCACTGCTTCCTTCTAGTTTGACTTTATTATCACTTTATTCGGACACTTGTTTGGGTGGAACATCTGCTATACTCCAAAGGCTGCTCTAGGCATTGAGGGTACAGTGATTTGAGATGATGGGTTCCTGCTCTGAACAATCGTAGAGGCTAGTGGGAGGTGAGGACAAGTGTGCAGCCAACCACAACAGAGTGTGACAGACAATGTCTTTACTCGTCAATGCAGGGTCATGGGTAGCAGGACAGGATGAGCCAGAGTGACGTGGCAGACATTGCATATGGACAAGAAACCACAGCCAGGGGTTTATGGGTCAGCAGGAGAGTCGGCTTTGAAATGTTAAGAGGTCCACACTAAAGACAGCTGAGACCAAAGGCAGAGACTAGATTCCAAGGATCAAACTAGCCCATGGGGTAAAGGTAGAGGGGAGTCGGGAGGTCACTGGGAGTGGGATTCTTGGAGCCTGTCTCTGGAAGGCACTTCTGCACAATAATGAGCATATGATAAGGAGCATGTGATGAGGTTCAAGTAAGAAAGGTCTTCCTTGTCCTCTGCAGGTGTGTAAAGTGCTGCCAGGTGTGGGGGAGATGCTGGCCCAGCATCAAGGCAGCCCTCTGGGTTCTGATAAACCTTCTTTTCTGGATCAAATTAGTCTCCCTCTCTTGGGTCTCATTCAGTGGATCACCGGGTTAACTGCCGTGATGTTTATTCCAAGGTGGCAATGGGGCATCAGGATATCACAGGCAGCTGCCGTAAAAGCCACCACTGCCCAAGTGGTCCATCCCATTTCTTCATATTGCTACTTTCTAATTCAAAATCTGGGTTGTATGTGAACACTCAGATCATGGGCCTATGACCTTGCTACAAGGGAGACTGGGAATGCAACCATCCAGCAAGCCCGGCATCTGTCATAGCATTCAATCTCTGCTCATAAAGCAAACTCCCAAAACAGAGAAGAGGGAGGCCAACATTCATGGGTTAACATAGCTGAAAACGCCTTCAGCAGCAAGTTACAGAATATCCAATGCTTTTGAGTGATTTAACAATGAGAAAAATGTGTTATCTCACATAACATGATATCCATAAGCAGGTGACTCTAGGGTTTGTCCAGAGGACCTACAACTACTACATGGTCAAGAACTCGGACTTTTTCCAACTTTCTGCTTCTCACTATATTGGCTTGGTCATTAGGCTTGTTCTTTCATGATTGCAATATGGCCTCCACACTCAAGGCATAGGATCATCTAGGATTAGGTCATATACTATGGTTGATTGTATAATTGCTCCAGTTTTTCTCCTCTCCCTGTGTTTATAACCTTTGCCATAAGCTTCTGTATTTTTCTTTACCTAAGAGGCAAAGTCTATTTCCCCATCCCTGGGATCCAAGCTGGATTTGTCATTTACTTTGGCCAGTTGAATGTGGCTGACGTGATGACATGTTAGTTCTAAGGAGGCCATGTGTATTTCCACTTCTTAATCCTCTGCAATTGCCATTAGAATGTGCCTGAGTTACCCTGATGGAGGATGAGAGCTCAGTCATGCCAGCTGCCATGTGAGTATGCCCAGCTAAGGCCAAAAGAAACCCACAGCTGAGCTCAGACTAAATTGACTCTCCCAGACTCATGCTCTAAATAAATGCTTATTGTCTTAAGCCACTGAGTTTTGGGGAGGTTTGTTACACAGCACTATTGCAGTAAGAGATAACTGATATACACCTCCGTGCTGCAAGGGAGGCTAGGAAAACAATATATGGTATTTTCAGCCTCAATAATAAGAAAGAATAATGGCTACTGGGTAGGCAACCAAAGATGTCTGCCACAGAGGCCAGAGGAATGACAAATATACACAAGGCCAGGGAAAGGTGAAGACAACCCCAGATTCTTCAGTGTGATTCTTCAAAAGGGACTGGCCAGTGGGTGAAGGGTTAAGAAGGGAATGGATCCAAGCAGCCAAGTCCTTATGCAGCCAAGATTTATCAGGTCTTTCTGCCTGAGTTGTAATGTTAAATACATCAGGGGCTGTATTATCAGCAAGAGAATTGCAAAATCATGAGATGACTTGCTGTAATACAGAATTCATGAGACTCTGGAAATAGTCTGTATTAAGGCACTTCTCCCAGGTCACTTCAGCAGAGTTTGGACATTCACATTCTAATACATGGTCCATCTTCAAGCTTAGTTCCCACACCTGGCAATCTCCCAAGAGAGCTCACACAACTCACCCGGGACATGATCCACTCCAAACTCCCACAGCAAGAAGTGGAATTAACTCCCATCCTTGGCTGGGTCTTCCACAGTCCCTTGTATGTGGGCTGCATTTTCTATTTCCAAATAACCTTTGTGATCTCTTGTAACACTTACCTCCACCATGGGAAGTTGATATCAACCCTAGTCTTAGATGAAAACACTGAGGGCTGAGAAGTTGTCCTTTGCCCAAGGTCACAAGGAAGATGAGGAGAAAACTCTTACTATGTCTGTCCAGCAGCTCTACCAGGATCTAACTATGACTTTCCCCTTCACTTAATTTAGGTCTCTGTTCAAATGCCACCTCCTTAAGGAGAACTTCTCGAATCACCCTTTCTAAATCACCACGCTTGTATCTTTGCTTACTCTGTTTTAGTTTTGTTAATAACTCTTATCGCTATGTGACATGGTATAAGATATTTTTTCTATTAATTTTTAGTAGTTCTCCTCAATAAGAATGCAAGCTCTCTAAGGGCAAGAACTTTGTTTTGCTTACAGAGATGTTCCTAGTGCCTATGAAAGTGATTGACATATAGTAGACAGTTAATAAATATTTGTTGAAGAAATGAATGAATGAATGCATGAATGAAAATGATAATCAGGTTTGTCAATCAGGTCCGTTCCACACCTGTGGAAGCACACAGCTCTCCAGAGTCATCCTAACTCTGACTTCTTGCATCTGTAGAATTTGCTCTATTAATGGAACATCTCCCTTCTGATCATGTTCTATCTTATCTCACACCACCCAGACCCAATGAGAAACTCGAATCCATCCACAGTTGTCACCAGAAACATTTCATGTACACAGAGCATTCTTGGGCATAGTCAACTTTACTGATCATTTGGGGTAAGGGGCTAGAGAAGGAATTTATATCATATGAATGCAAATAACTTTTTAGCAAACATTAGATATCATGGTTTCTAATATATCCTCTGGTCCCACCACCATCAAGGAATTTTCACCAGCCACAATCCCCCATCCCTCTCACTACCACAAGCTCTGTTTCTTTCTCCCCATCCCCTTCCCTTCTCTCCCCTTCCTCCCTTCCCTCTCACCTTTCCTTACTAAGTTAAACAGAACACTTTGGGCATCTCTTTCCAATGCTTTACCTCTTATAGCCCCTATGCCCCAAGAAGGTATTTTTATAAACAAAGACAACATCTTCCCTAAAAGAAATTCAGGTTTCAACTTTTAAGAATTTGCTACACTGGGAAGATTAGAGGAGAAGCAGAGCTGAGGATATAAACACAAAACAAGTTGGAAAGAACTACCCTTCCTGGTACACCTACTACATTCATTATGTTACTTAAGCTTCCCAGACACACATGACACAGACACTATTTTCTCCATTACAGAAATTAGACGGGATTCAAGTAGGATGTAACCTGCCTAAAGTCACCGAATAAGTAACTAATGGAAGAGAATTCAAACTCAGATCTAAGTCCCAATGACAGAACTGCCTGTCTTACCCATTATGTCCCTGGGAATTTAAGTTCATGAAACAATTTCATGATGAGATCAGGAGGGAAAAGAAGAGTCTCTTGGTCTCCCCTCCAAACTTTTGCTCCATTTTAGATTTCCCAGGAACATCTCAAAATCAACCTGCACAAAACTGTCTTCACCCCACCTGATCCTCTCCTGATTTCCGAAAACAGCATTCAAGCCAGGAATCTAGGAGTCTTCTTGGAGTCTCCTACTCCATCGCCTCTCATATCTAATCTCCCTTTAGTCTCCTTAAATATCACTCAGCCCAGCACCAACCCCCTTTCACCTACATCCTCTGCCACAGTCCTGGCCAGCATATATCATCTCTCCCCTGGACAATGGAATCCATCCCCCTTACTCACCCCCCTCTGCCTCCAGTCTACCCTCAACACAAACAGCTGCCAGTGGGATCTTTCTAAAACTCATATCTGACTGTGTCACTTTCTTGTGTACAAACCTCCCATGGCTCCTTATCACTATAGGAAAAGGACCAAATTTCTCCATTTGGTCCACACAGTCCTTCAAGATACAGCCCTCTAAATGTTTCCACTGCAGCCTTCATACTACAGTCGGAGTGAATTACTCACTCCTCTATCATTTCCCCCTTTGCACAAGCAATTCTTTCTGCTGCATTTCCTCTGTCTCAGAGTTCTTACCCTTTCTTCACAGCTCAGTTCAGAAGTTACTTTCCCACTGTCCATGCTTTCTCCATATACCCAAATCCACCTTCTTCTGGACTCCATGGCCACCATGGTTGTTCTAACACAGCCCTTATCACACTAAACTATAATACTTGCTTACTTGTACACCAGCACCCTTTGCCGTGACCATCTGGAAGGCAGGTACTGAATAACTTTCCTGTCTCCTCACTGCTTATGTTTTATGGGTTCTCAACATATAGTAAACACTCAGTGAATATGTGTTGAATGAATTATGTAAAATGTCTCCTGCCTCCCTTCCACCACTAACAATGACACACAGAACCACCACCATCCTGTCACCACCACCTGCTTTGTAGTATTTTATTCTCATTCTTGGCCATTTCATGAATCAAGTTTTTCATCTTTCCTTCTTGTGCTTTGAAAACTCTGTATTGATATATATAAGCTAAGCACTATTTCTAGAATTTGAATACTATATAAATCCCCTTTCAAGGAAAATACTTCTCACAGGCCACCCCAGTCCTCCCAGGTCCTCCAACCTGGGTTGGAAAAATATTAAGTTAATAAAATGAAGTCTTACTGCATGAAAATGTCTTGCAATGGTGAATTAGCACTGCTAGAGAAGCTTTGTCTATAAAACTTGTAAAAGGAGAAGGAAATGAAACCAATGAAACACATTCTCAAAACTCAAGGAGTCCTCAAGAATATTTTTGCAGCCCCCAAAGTCTCATGACCCCATTTTTAGAAACACTGGACTAAACTCTTAGGACATTAAATAACCCATGGTTACCTCATCCAGCTTCCTTGTCACATAGTTGAAGAAGAGAAGACCCAGAGGGGTATGGCTTGCTCAAGGTCACATGGCAATGCAGATCAGAACCTGGGACTCCTGGGTTTGGTTCTTCTGGAATCTACTTTCTCTTCTAGATTATTTTGATAGCTATTAGGTTGATAGATATCTACCTAATCACACTCTCTCCGTATAATTACAACCTTCTTCTATGCCATTTATTGATGGTTGCCCTGATTTATTTGAAGGAAGTAGGTATAAAATCCTCCCCCCTCCAAAAAAACCCCTATTTTTCTAAGAAATTTAATTCCCCAAACTCAGCAAAGTAACAGGTGCCCAAAGCCTTTCAAGAATCAATAGCCTCGGGGCTTCCCTGGTGGCGCAGTGGTTGAGAGTCCGCCTGCCGATGCAGGGGACACGGGTTCGTGCCCCGGTCCGGGAAGATCCCACATGCTGCGGAGCGGCTGGGCCCGTGAGCCATGGCCGCTGAGCCTGCGCTCCGCAGCGGGAGAGGCCACAACAGTAAGAGGCCTGCATAACGCAAAAAAAAAAAAAAAAAAGGATCAATAGCCTCTTCTTATTTTATTGTTGATGAAAAAATGGCAGACTGGTTAACAAAGAGAGAGGGAGATGTTTCTGTCTACCTCTCTAGCAGATAACAGGTAAACCTCCCACCAAAAGAAGCATACGTTGATATGACCCCCCAACCTAAACCTTTCCTAAGGCCAAACAAATGCCTTCACTCTCCTCATTCCATCATCCATTTATTCCTTTGACAAGTACTAACTGAGAACATATTGTGGCCAAAATCCCTCAGAGTTGGGGAACTGAGTCTCAGAGAGAGAAAGTGGCTTGCCTAAGGTCACAGACCCAGTAAGTGGCACTGCCCAGACACAATTAGTAAAAAATGATTCATTTTATATGAAATCCCTTGGTTTTTTGAAGCAGTTGGCTGTAGGGCAAAGATCCCATGTGAAACTGGTCAATGGGTCTGAAGGGAGACATACACTTTAAAATAATAAACAAGAAAATTAGAACACTCCCTAACACCATACACAAAAATAAGCTCAAAATGGATTAAAGACCTAAATGTAAAGGCCAAACAATATAAAACTTTTAGAGGAAAACATAGGCAGAACACTCTATGACATAAATCACAGCAAGATCCTTTTTGTCCCACATCCTAGAGAAATGGAAATAAAAACAAAAATAAACAAATGGACCTAATGAAACTTAAAAGCTTTTGCACAGCAAAGGAAACCATAAACAAGACAAAAAGACAACCCTCAGAATGGGAGAAAATTTTTGCAAATGAAGCAACTGACAAAGGACTAATCTCCAAAATGTACAAGCAGCTCATGCAGCTCAACATCAAAAAAACAAACTCAATCCAAAAATGGACAGAAGACCTAAATAGATGTTTCTCCAAAGAAGATATACAGACTGCCAACAAACACATGAAAGGATGCTCAACATCACTAATCATTAGAGAAATGCAAATCAAAACTCCAATGAGGTATCACCTCACACCAGACAGAATGGCCATTATCAAAAAATCTACAAACAATAAATGCTGGAGAGGGTGTGGAGAAAAGGGAACCCTCTTGCACTGTTGGTGGGAATGTAAATTGATACAGACGCTATGGAGAACAGTATGGAGGTTCCTTAAAAAACTACAAATAGAACTACCATATGACCTAACAATCCCACTATTGGGCATATACCCTGAGAAAACTATCATTCAAAAAGTCATGTGCCACAATGTTCATTGCAGCTCTATTTACAATAGCCAGGACATGGAAGCAACCTAAGTGTCCATCAACAGATGAATGGATAAAGAAGATGTGGCACATATATACAATGGAATATTACTCAGCCATAAAAAGGAACGAAATTGAGTTATTTGTAGTGAGGTGGATGGACCTAGAGTCTGTCATACAGAGTGAAGTAAGTCAGAAAGAGAAAAACAAATACTGTATGCTAACACATATATATGGAATCTAAAAAAAAGGTTCTGAAGAACCTAGAGGCAGGGGAATAAAAAAGCAGACGTAGAGAATGGACTTGAGGACACGGGGAGGGGGAAGGGTAAGCTGGGACAAAGTGAGAGAGTGGCATGGTCATATATACACTACCAAATGTAAAACAGATAGCTAGTGGGAAGCAGCCACATAACACAGGGAGATCAGCTCAGTGCTTTGTGACCACCTAGAGGGGTGGGATAGGGAGGGTGGGAGGGAGACACTAGAGGGAGGAGATACGGGGATGTAAGTATACGTATAGCTGATTCACTTTGTTATACAGCAGAAACTAACACAACATTGTAAAGCAATTATACTCCAATAAAGAAGTTTATAAAAAAGCAACTAAAAATTGCCCATAATGGCAAAGCAAAAGGTAACTTTTATTAACATGTTGGTATATGTACTATCAAAGTTATATATAAGACATAATAAAATTGTGATCATACTAAGAAAAATAATAAACAAGAAACCATTTATAAGGAAAGAAAAATTGAAGGGCAGAAAGTAATGAATCACCATTGCAAGTCGGCATAAAAAGAAAAATTAGTTCATAAAAATGCAGTTGGATAAATAATAGGTTATTTCATCATGTAAACATATCCCCAAAATAACTTTATTGAAATGAAAACATCTCTTGCAGCCTGAACTATTCATCACACTAACATATATCTAGAATAGTAACAAATTTATGAAAATGTTATATTCCATAATCTTCCTGATCCCATGCAAATAAATAGCTGTGCTTCGACGGTCTCATTACGAAATGATTAATCACAGCTGCCAAAAGTAGCCAAGAAGCTAATTTTGATTTTTCACATCGTGGGTGGCATTTGGGGGAGTCTCCTGGGACTGTTATCTCTGAGTATCAGACCTTCTGGAATAAAAATCTCACTCCTCTGCCTCCCCCGACCTGGGCCAACCTGAGGAAGAAGCATCACTGTCACTTTTAAGCTTTTTCCAGCTAAAGAAATTCAAGAGCTTCTTATTGGACAGAATAAGTCAGGAGAGAAAGGAAGGAAGCTAATATTCATTTTTGTTATTTTATCCTCACGACACCCCATGAGATGAACTATTATGATTGAACACAGATAAGGAAATGGAGACCCAAATTTCCCCAAATCACCTAGAGACTGGCTTAGCAGTAAGATGACCTACTTGTCAAGGTTTGCCCAAGACTTTCCCAGTTTGAGCATTGAAAGTCCCATGTCCTGGAAACCCCCTCCCATGTTGGCAAACTGGGACAGCTGGTCACTATACCCACTGACTCCACTGTGGGCTTACCTGATTTCAAAGCCCTGTCCTCTTTGTATGGGTTCATCATCACCTCCCCCAAGAAATCTCAAAGGCCACATTATAGTGGCAAGAATACTTTGGGCTTAGAGACCTGACAGGGCTGAAATCCCAGTTTGGCCTCCAATCCTAGCTCCCTGCCTCTGGGCATGGCTGTTAAATCTCAGGGCTTCTGTTTCTTCAACTGTCAAACAGAGAAGGAGAAACAGGAGGTCAGACTAAATTACCTGTATGCCTTCCTCCAATTCCTACATTCCCTGAGCCTAACTGGGTTCTCCCTGCCCCATATAGACCATTCTGGAGCTAAAGAAATAGAGGCGATAAAACCACTTCCGTCTCTGTTTAAAATCCTGTTCAATTACCTTTATAATTAAAAAAAAAGTTTTTTTTAACTTTTACTTTAGAAATTCTGTTCCATTTTTTAAAGAGTTTATTTTGGAAGAGAAGCTAGTTCCTGTAGAGAAAAAAAAAGTTTCTGGCTGAAACTGTGAATTTTGTAACTGCAAGCTCTTTCAAAGGCAGACTGTGAAAGGATGGTTGCTAGGGAGACAATTGTATTTAAATTATCAGCTCACAATAGACCCAGCAAAGATATTGATTGGATGTGAGAGGGTAAAATTATTTTCTTCAAACTGAGGGAAAACTGAGAGTCTGGCTAGAGGGTCACCGTCCCTGAGGTGGAGAGAGACTGGGATTGTACTGTTTTTCTTTGTTTAATTGGAGATGCTAAGAACTGAAGGAAAGATGCTTGCTTTATGTTCTCCGTAATATCCTCTACGGCAAGTTAGCTGAAACAGAGAGAAATGGATACATAGAGAAGGGAAATTTGTTTTGCCCATAAGAAACTAATGGTTCAAAGGGAAGTTTTTCTAACAATCCTGAAAACAGCACATATGAGAAACTAATAATAGGAGAAACACTCATAAAACTTTCTACCTACGAGAGTATTCCAAGCAGTTGCCTACATTAGCACGTTTAAGCCTCACAATAACCCAGTGAGGTTATTATGATTATTTTCATTTTACAGACAAGGAAACAAAAGGATGCAACAAGTTGCTCAAGGTCTCACAAATAATATGAGGTACCACTGGGATTTGAACCCGGGGACCACGATCCACCCTGCCACCTCTACATCAAGCTGCCTCTCCAATGTTGAGCCCACATTGGCATAAGAACGCTATTGCCTAAGGACAAGCTCTTGAAAAAGTGTCTTCAATTAAAGGTGGCCAACAGAGATAGAAAAATATGCATGACTCAAGCCTGGAGAGAAAAACCGGAATTTGTTTAAGACATTAACTGATCACATTTAAGGACTAGTGATCAAATGAACACATTTTATCTAGATATTCTAGTCTCTTGCAATCTTATAGGAAAGGAATATCATTTTTATCTACTGTTTGACTTAGGTGTTGTTTGACAGCAAAGGAACAGACTCCCTCTCTGAGATAGCTCAGGCAAGAATGTTTTCATAGGCTCAGAGTAGCTAAGCAGGAATGTACCAGGAACCAAAGGCATCAGTTCCTACAGGCCACGTGCTTCTGCTTCTCCCTGGGCTGTCTCTCAACCAGGTTCCTCTGCTTCCCTTTGCCCAACGTGGCTGGGAGCCACACGTCTTATAAGACTTATCTACTGCCCACGCCTAGTTCTCTTTGTTCAAATTATAGGCCAGCCAATCAGTGGACCAGAAGACCGTAATTATAGTCCAAACATCTGTGAGGTCTTGAGTAGGGATGGGGGAATGGAGGGAAAGATGCCTCATGTCTGCCTTTTAGTGGACTGTTATTTAATGTTTATGTTCAAGTGTGTTACTACCTGTTTCTGTCCCTGTAATAGTAGTGAGTTAAACCAAGATATCTGCAACACTCACCTTGGATTTCATTTGTATACTTTGTCATCAATTAGTTCACATTAGTTCAAGTTCTTACTGGCAATAAACACACGAAAAAAGGCACAAAAATAAAAAGGGGTACTGATTACCCTCAACCGTCAATAAAGATCAAGTGAGTCAGCAGAAACTGCCTCAAGAAATAGAAAACTGAATCTATTACTTAAAGTTTCATAGATAATGAACAGAAGAACCCATTGCTTAGGGTCACAAGATATGGGAGACAATTTAAATGTCCATAAAAGGAGAATGGTTAAATAAACTAACATCCATGGGATAAAATGGCGACCAGCCATAAAAAAGAACATGGTAAATCCAAAGATACTGAGATGGGCCACTGTCTGGGGTGTCATACGTGAAAAACTAAAAGTGCACAACAGTATGTTTTAGAGAAAAGAAAGACTTTATGAAAATGTGTTACCTAAACAGAGAGTGCCTCTGAAGGGTGCAGAAGAAACAGGTAACAGTGGTGCTTCCGGAGACTTTGCAAGTGGGGGTCAGCGATAGGAAGAAGGCAACATTTTTCACGGCTTCAATTATTTTTTTTTAAATTTTTATCGGAGTATAGCTGATTTACAACTATCATAGTTGTGTTACTTTCAGGTTTACAGCAAAGTGAATCCGTTTCGCATATACATATATCCACTCTTGTTTTTAGATTCTTTTCCCATGTAGTTCATTACAGAGCATTGAGTAGAGTTCCCTGTGCTCTATATTCAGTAGGTTCTTATTAGTTATCTATTTTATATATGGTAGTGTGTATATGTCAGTCCCAATCTCCCGATTTATCCCTCCCCCTTCCCTTATCCCCTGACAACCATAGGTTTGTTTTCTACATCTGTGGCTCTCCTTCTGTTTTGTAAATATGTTCATTGGTACCCTTTTTTTAGATTCCACATATAAGCTATATCATATATTTGTCTTTCTGTGTCTGACTTACTTCACTCAGTATGACAATCTCTAGTGTTCAATTATTTTTATCATTAACATGCACTATCTCTTAAAAATGGATTTTCCTTTATAGCTGATTAGATGATAGATATTCCTGTATATGCTAGATACATACATACGTATATGTATGCTTTATACACATGCACAGATGGATATAGATATACAGAGACATAGATGTAGATATAGATATGTCCCAGGTGTTCCTGGAATGTCCCTTTCCTTCGTAGATCCCTCAGGAAGGAGGAGCATCTCTAGGACCCCCTCTCGCCTCCAGTGTTCTGTTCAGAGCTTCTGTCTGGTTGTGGGGAACTTCTTGTGATTTATAAGAAGCTTCTCCATCTATTTGATCCTCATAACAACCCTTCGAGAGGAGAAACTTGGGTATCCTTCTCTCCATTTTGCAGGTGGGGAACCATACGGATTTTGATGCAGCCTTAAGCCTGGAGAGTCTAGGTCTTCCAAATCCCAGCCGTGTGCTCCTTCCACTGGACCAGTCTACCTGTTGAGAAGGATCTTCCTTTTATTCACCCCTGGAGGCTCAGCCACCACCTACCTCCTCCTTAAAGCCTTTCCAGATCGCTCCCAGCCCTCTCACAACCCCCAGTCCCACCCCTGTGCTCTGGAGCCCCTACCCCAGCGTTTAACTAGATGTGTGACAATGGTGTTGACTTACTCCTCTGATCTGCCCTCCCCTCCCTCATCCCCCTCCAAAGTGAGCCCCTCAGGCAATCACTTCTCACCGCCTTCTCTACCCTGTGCCCGGCACCATGCCTGGCACCTAACAAATACTCGGTAAACATTTGTCAAATAAATGATTCGGGGAATGACCATTCCAGAGCCTGGTGGCTTCATATGATTTGAGTTATTGCATATTTTTCCCTATCTAGAAAGAAAAGCTCCCAGACGACCCCTCAGCTGTGTTCAGACGTTGTAAATAATTGATCATAAAGATGAAACACACAGGCTGGACACAGACCCGGGAACCTGTCAATATCAGGGGACTAAATCTCCGCTCTCAGCTGCGGGTGCCTGAGCTGGCTTCCCAAGGCCATTAAACTATCCCTGTGGCTCACGCATTAGTTGGAATAGTGTTTGTGTTTGTTTGTTATCATTTCTTAGTAAAACTAATTAAGGAACTAATTGATTGTTTTGTTGTTCTACTAATTAACTCCATGTGGTGCCCATTTCCATGGAGATAGACTGTGAGTTATGGGAAAGACTGTGATTTAGCATGTCGTTTCTAGGTTTGGGGACAATTCCTGAGAATTAAGTATCCTTTCCAATCCCATTTCCCTTCATTGCCTCAGCCATGTTCTTGGCCTCCCTGGCTCTTGGACGGTGGGGAGATGGGGACTGCCAAGACCAGCCAGGAAAAGCCCTGGGAAAAATAAAAAGCTTCAGGGCTGGAGCAGGTAGCAGAAAAAGCCCTGGGCTTAGATAATTATTATTATTTCAGGAGCTTCCACTTCAAGCCCCTACTATGTACCTGGAACCATGCTGAACACTGTACATACATTACCCCCAAATCCTGTCAATTGCCAATGCCTGCTGTAGTGGTCCCATTTTACAGAAAAAGAGACTGAGTTTACAGAGTCATTTGCACAAGGTTATCCAGCTAATGCGCGTGTTCATTCAGTCAACAAATTATTCAGCACCTTCTACGGATATTCTAGCCTCCGAAAACAGCTCTGAATCAGATTTGATCCTTCCCCTCATGGGATTTCTTTTCTAGAAGCAGACAGATAATAAGTAAGAAAAAATATTATTTTGGATAATGGCAAAGGCAGTAAAGAAAATAAATCCAGGTGGTAAGAGAGAGCGATGGGGGTGCTATTTTCAATCAGTTGGTTAGGAAAGACTTCTGTGAACAGATGAAAATTGAGCTGGAATCTGGAGGGTAAGAAGGAACCAGCCATGTGAATATCTCAGGTGAGGACCTTCTGAGCAAAGAGAACAGCAAGTAGAAAGCTGAGGCAGGAAGGAGAGCTCGCTGTGTGCCAGAAACGAGAGGAAGTCCAGGATGAGGGGGACAGGGGAGAAGATAAAGAGAGGTGAGGTCAGCCAGGGAGCAAAGCCAGGCATGAGGCCCTTAGATGAGAATCTAGATTCTGTTATATGGAGGATTCAGTCTCCCTGACACTAGACTCATGTTCTTCTCCTAGCCCTGGGCTGCCCTTAGGTACAAGCCAGGAGATCCCATGGACACAGGCAGGGCATTCACCAAACATGGTCCTGAGAGGGTCCTTTGAGACTGTCTTGCTAAGTGGCTTCTGACTTGTGATCCTCAGATTCTCAAGAATCAAAGGCATTAGTCTCAGGGTGTCTGGCCCAGGAAGAAGAGAGCTCTTTACCTAAAGTCAGGCCCCAAAGCTTAGGTCAACCTTCATGAAGGTCTAGGTCGTAGTGCAGGTTAGTGTTCAGTAAATAGTCACTCTCTTCCCCCTCCCTGCCAGCTGATGTTGGGCTGGGCATGTGACTTGCATTGGCCAATGGAATGTCAGAAGGTGTGATGCAAGCAGAGTCTTACATATCTTGGTGGACTGGCTGGACCCTTGTGGTCTGGTGATCTGTCATGAGACAGTTTCTCAGATAGCTGTTGTCCTTCAGCTTAGCCCCCAAGGCAAACCCACCATCTGGAGCCAAGCCCAGCCGGCCATAGTTTAGAACAGAGTCACCCAGTGAAACCCAGCCTAGATCGGCTAAACCACAGTTGACCTTCATGAGACAAAGAAAAAATGTTTGTTGTTATAAGCTACTGACATTTAGGGATGTTCATTATACAACATTATTGTAGCAGTCACTCATTAGTAAACCTACTCTGTGCAAGCCCTTGTCTAGATGATGAGATGCAGAAATGGGTAGGGTTAAGGCATTGTGTCTGCCCTTAAGGAGCTGACAGTCTATTAAGATTCATTTTTTTAAGTCATAATTATATTAACTCAATTCAGAAACACTGGTACCTTTACATTGATTGACATTCTGAATGGTAGTTGCATAATTACAAATTTTAAAGGGACAAAATTAGAATAACTTAATTACTATAAAGGCTTGTGATATGCTAATAAAGGGAGTTACAGTGAGGTAGAAGAATGCAGCCTTGGAAGGCAGAGGTACTGAGTTCAAATCCTGCTTTTGCCACTTAGGAGCTAGATGACTTTGGAAAAAAGAAAGAAAGAGAAAGAAAGAAAGAAAGGAGGAAGGAAGGGAGGAAGAAAGAAAAAGAGAGGAGAGAGGGAGGAGGGAGGGGGGTGGGAGGGAGGAGGGGGAGAGGGGAGAGAGAGTGGGAAGGAAGGAAGAAAACTTTCCGTTATTGAGCCATGTTATACAGATGATAGTGTCAGTTAATGTAACAAAGAATTCCTGTGAGGCTGTTTCAGCCAGGGCGGTGGCAAAGGGCTCTCTAAAAAGTGCCATTTGAGTTGAAATCCAAAAGACGGGGTGGCAACCAGGCAATGCAAAGATTTTGAGACAGAAATGGAGTCAATGGACACATTCATGGACTCAAGTAGACACTTGAATATAAAGGTCCAAAGCTCATTATAGAAGCTCAAGCTTAAAGTATAAAATCAGATGTAAAACTGGATATAAAATCAAGAGTCTTTCAGCATGTAATTGACAGCGTTGATGAGATCATCTAGGGAGCAGGTGCAGGTAGAGAAGAGAAGAAGCTGAGGACAGGGCCTGCAGCACAGAAAAAAGTGAGGGGGTGACACATGGCCGGCAGAAGTGGGTGCAAGAGAAGCACACGTTCGAAGAGTTTAGGGAGTGCCGATGTTGATTTCCACAGAGGACTCAGCACAGTGATGCTTGGAGTAGGCCTTGGCTTTGGCAAGCCATACGTCATTTTTGACCTTGATATGAGCAGGCCCAGCAGAAGGAGGTGGACGATAGCCTGACTGGAGTGGACTGAGGAGGGAACGAGAGCTGAGGGAGTGCCCAGCGCCAACAACTCCTTCCAAGAGCTTTGTTTATAGGGGAGCAGAGAAATGCTGCAGAAAGCAGAGGGTGATAAGAAAGGCATGCTTGTATGCCACAGGAACACCCCCGTACAGAGGAATTGGTGATAACAAGACAGGAAGGTTGGAGCGGGCTCAGAAAGGGGTGGGCACCAGGCTTAGGTGATGGGGTTGACCTTCAGTGGAGCAGCAGACAAATCTGAGACGGGATCCCGGCGCTGGGAGGACTTGGTCCTCGCCTGAGAGCCGCTGGTGCCTCCAGGTGAGAGGGGCTACGTCTTCTCCTCTATTTGTGTCCCTCCTTGGGCAGCCACCCTGTGCTGGACTCACTGCTCGCATGGTCCTGGCTTTGATCCTGTGGTAGGCACCCCCTTCTAAGGCACCTTCTCTGAGCCAAGCCCAGTTCGGTGTTGACCTATGCTATTTATAATCTTCTCAGCAACAGTGAGATATTTGTAAGTCTGTTTTAGAGATGACAGGAGATCTGACTTCAATCTGTCTTTGCCATTCACTCTGCCAAGTCAACCCCTTCCTCGCCCCCCAGGCCTCAGTTTTTTTCTTCTATAAAACGATAAGGTGAGGTCAGAATATTCCAGAAGGCCCTAAGGAGACATACTTGCTGTCTCTTGTGCCACTTCAGTTTCCAATAGTCGCTGAGACTTTCTGAGAAGCGAAGGTAGTTCTCCCATCCATCTTCCTCTCCCCAATTCTCAGGTCAGCCTCCGGCTCACCTCAAACGCAGCTGCTCGCCCAGGTTTTCCTGAATCCCCTCCCTGCCTTCTCCCCTCCAGCCCGTCTCTAACCTTTCAAATCGTTTGTTTCCTCTGATGTTGTCTGAAGCTCCAGGATAATCACTGCAGGAGAAGCAATCAGCTCAGCCTTCTACAAGGCATTGAGACAGACAGGCAAACTGGGGTATGAGGCTGTCAATTTCCGGGCCTTCCAAATGTTAGAACAATTTTGGTGAATTACAAGCAATAGAGAATCACTTTGGGTGCTCATTAAGTGCGAGGCAGGAACGATGATGCAGGCTTGGAAGCGGAGGCAGAAGCAGGCTTTCCTGGAGCCAACAGCCCACCTTCCAGCACCTTCCAGGGATGGCTTCCTTAACCCTCACACTTCTGGAGAAAGCCCAAGGAGCCCCCAGGGTTTGCAGAATGGAGGTGATTTCTCCAGGCCCTGGACAATTCACTGTGCACTTACAGAGCACCCACTGTCTACGTCGGGTCCCAAGGGTGAGCAAAACACACCAGGCCATTGAGAGAGATGCACAGAAATACCGTAAAAGAGAACAGACGGGGGGAAGGAGGAGAGAGACTGAGTCTGACCAGGGCTCCTGGGTGAGGGCAGCTTTATAGAAGAGGCAGCATTTGAACAGGGTCTTAAAGAATGTGTACCACATTAGACTAGACTCTTACTCCACCATTAACGATAAAAATAATAACAATGGCTAACACATATAATGCTTATATAATACAATTATGTTCAAGCCTTGTAGCTGAGTGTGTTGCACATGTATTAAATTATCTAATAATTCACAATAACCCTTAGATAGATACTGTCATTATCCTCATTTCATAGATGGTGAAATAGAAGTACAGACAGGTTAAATAATAACCTAAAGAATTACAACTAAGCATCCAAGTAGGAATTAAAAAAAAAAAGTGTATAAATGGAATAGTTCTCATAGCTTATTTTTTTCTTCTTTTTTTTTTTTTTTTTTTTTGCGGTACGCGGGCCTCTCACTGTTGTGGCCTCTCCTATTGCGGAGCACAGGCTCCGGATGCGCAAGCTCAGTGGCCATGGCTCACGGGCCCAGCCGCTCCGCGGCATGTGGGATCCTCCCAGACCGGGGCACGAACCCGTGTCCCCTGCATCGGCAGGCGGACTCTCAACCACTGCGCCACCGGGGAAGCCCTCTCATAGCTTTTTCAGGGAAAACGAGAGATGACAGATGAACAGAAGGAGCGTCAGCTATAAAGATCAGAGTTCACTTCCAGGCCCACCAGTCTTGACTCAGGTGGCCTCTCACGTGACTTGAGAGGGTTCCTTAGACTTTCTGAGCTACGCTTCCTTAGAGGAGTTAGCATGGCCCCAGATTCCTAGGAGCAACATCCGGAAAAAGTGGCAGGTGGAAGTCAGAGCCAGAAACCTAGATCTGCATTCATCCCGTCACTCACAGCATTCACTGAGCACCTGTTGTGGGCCCCACACCAGGTTAAGTGCTGTGGGGAGAAAGATAAATGAGACCAAATCCTTGGTCTTATGGGAAATGCAGTGTGGTAGGGAATGCTTGTACATATTAATCCCTGTGCTTTCTCCCAGACTCTGAGGCCCCCAAATTCTTTCAATTGGACCCCGGGGGTCTCTCCGCTGCCCCCATCCTCTGGCTGCACAGGTAGGTATAAATCATCCTCTGTGGAATGTAAAACAAAAATTTCTGTGAACATTGCCAAAGGCGAAAAGCGTCAGACGTACACCAGCAGAACTAGATTTTCTGATGGCAGCAACCACGTAGAAGACAGAAGAATGAAGAAAGGGAGAGAAGGGACCATGAGGACCAGAGAGGGTGGTGTGGAGATTGCTTAGAGGAAAAAAGGGACCTTGTACCTAAGGTGACAGAGGCCACAGGAACACCAACCAACTCAGGAGCACCCGAGGGACCCCACTGGCCCGGGATCAGCCCCATCACTGGTCATCTAGCTCACAGTGACATTAGTCTGTGCCCTGCAGACTATGCCTCTAATTGGTCCATCTCCTGAAAACCATCCATGGTCCCAAGTATTTGACACTTAACAAGGTCCCCAGAGCAGAGGATGGAGGCCTTGGGCATCTCATGGAATGATCATGAACTGAAAGAAAAGTATCAATCTTGGATGAAGGTGGGACTCGAAGAAGCCAGCTTGAAATTGTCTCATTTCACAGTTTGTAGGGGAGTCAGAGAAATGAAGGCATGGAGATGTGAGTGCTATGACGGAAACTGTTCAGTGTTGCAGGTGACAAAGGAGAATGGGGCCAGTTCTACCACTGGGGCCAGGAAAACCTTCATAGATGAGGTGACCTTCCAACTAAGTCCTGGCCTCAACCACCAACTCTTGGGGTGAAGAGGGACAGTCATGAAGCCCAGCAGTAGCAAGACCTGGGCTTCAACTGAAGGGCTTGGGTAAGCAGAAGGTACCAAATAGAAACATGACTTGGGATATAAAACAGGACCCCTCAGATCCGGGCCAGAATGGAAGTGGAGGGAGTGGGGCTCAATCCCGGAACGTGAGGATGGGGCCTCTCTTACCTCATGTCAGGGACAGTCCTAGCCCTTGCGGCAGGACGAAGTCATAGGTGGGGCTCAGATGGCTCCAGTTTGGGAGTAAGACAGGCTCCAGAAGGTGGGCAGCACTTGATACATAAAGATGGATGTAAAATGTTTGCACTTTGATCCCAAAGCCAATGGCCTAAGCCCAAGATGGAAGAAATACAGGGGAAGAGAAGTTTATATGACAAAGATTTAGAAGTAAGAGATAACTGCAAGTTCTGTAGAAGCCAACTCTAACTACACCGAGATTTGTTACAGTTGTCTGCAATGCACGACAGTCGTCTGCAATGCACGACAGTCCGATGTATAGTCAGGATTTCATACAGGCATCTTTTCAAGCTGGTAGAAGGAACAGGAAACTGAAGGTGCATGGACCAGGGGCTGGATAAAAAGCACCTGGGCTATAAAGTCACCCAAACATGGGCTCAGATCCAGACTGGGACGTTTCAGTTGCTATGCAAACTTGGGTGAGCTATGTTGCTTCTCTAAGCCTTAGTTTCCTCGACTGGAAAGGTCGTTTGGAAGATTAGAGAAAACATATAAAGCAACCGATAGAATGCCTGGTATAAAATAGGTGGCTTTAAATATAGTAGCCTTTAATGATGATGAAGGTGATAAAGATGGTGATGATGGTGGTGGTGGTGGTGATGGTGGTGGTCGTGGCAGTGATGATGTTGACAATGATGGTGGTGGTAGTGATGATGGTGATGATGATGGAGGCGGTAGTGTTTGTGATGATGTTGACAGAGATAATGGTGGTAATGATGATGGTAGTGATGATGACAATGATGGTGGTGGTGGTGATGCTAATGGTGATAATGATAATGGTGATGATGGAGGTGGTGTTGATGTTGACAATGATAATGTTGGCAATGGTGGTGATGATGGTGATGGTGGCACTGATGATAAAGGTGTTGATGATGACGGTGATGATGGAGTTGTTGGTGGTGGTGATAATGTTGACAATGATGAGGTTGATGGTGGTGATGATGGTGATGGTGGTGATGATGGTGATGGTGGTGGTGGTAGTGGTGACGACAATGGATGATAATGTTGCCCTTTAATTAAGCCAGGATGTGATGACACTTTCTTACCACACCCATAGATCTTGGATACTCTTAAAACCTTGAGAGATGGAGAATAAGCATCCAGGTGGATAGTGAAAGAAATGTTACAACTCTGAACCTCTGAGAAAAAAATACTTTATTTCATAGTCAGCTGAAGCTGGTACTGGGTGAGGACAATAAAAATGCTGTCATTTGCTGGGCCCTCACTATGGACAGCCAGGTACTAGGTGCTTTCACGTTCATCATCCCGTTTCACCCGACAACACTCTGTGAGGGAGGTAGAGAGGTGCTCCTGTGCTAAGGAAAAGTCTGTGCTAAGGCCCTGAAGGGGAGGAGTTAGATGGCTGGAGAGTGAGAGCAAAGAGGAAAGTAGGGCAAGCTGAACAGAGTAAATGAATCAGTTTCCACAAAACTCCTGGAGTGGAGCCTGCACATAGTAAGTGCACAGTAAACTCAGACTCTGTGTCATCATAAAGGACCCTGTAGAAGTCAGGGTTACACCAAGGTGGGAGAGGGGCTGCTGCTGCAGGAGGGAAAGATCTCCCTGTCATGGGAGGCAATGTAAGCAGTGGTCGTCAGACCTTTCAGGTGACGGCAGAAGAGCCAACTGAAGCATTGGACTGGGGCAAAGCTTGGATCGACAAGGTTGGGAAATCATTGCAACCATTCCACCCTACAAGCTGGTGAACTGAGAAGAAAGGGGCTCAGTAGTCATGAAGATATTTGGGGTCCTCCTGAAAGCCTTCCATGTAGGTGCATCCCAGATCCACCTGGCATCTAGCCCTTACCATCTACCTAGGCCAGAAGTCATTTCTTCCAGAAGCACCCAGGCCAACCCTGGGCATAAATGCCCCAGAAAGGCAGCATTTTTCTCTGTGCCTTAATCCCTTTTGAGCTCGTCCCACCCGCTTTGTTCTCCCATTTTAACGATTCCATTCTCTCCGCTGCCCCCCTCAACAGCCACTGTGGATCAGCCCCCATGGCAAGGAACCCTTTAATTGGCAGCCACGTTGCCAACACTCAGCTGTGCGGTTGGAGAGACATTTAGTGGTGTTTGCTCTGTGTGGGGGGAACAGGGAGCTTCCTTAAAACCAAGTAGCTCTGGTCTCTTGTTGAACACAATTTGAAGGTGATAAATTGGACCTGATTTTTTTGGTCATTTTATCCCCCTGCCGGTTCTTCTGACAAGTGGTCACCGCTGAGGTGGCTGGAGGAGACAGAATGGCTTTCACCAGCAGCTCCCGCCTTCCGCCCACCTCCCTCCATCCCTCCCTTCCTCCTACCACCTCCCTCCATCCTTCCCTGCCCTCCCCTACAAGGTCAACTCTGGCACGGTGCCTGATGGGCCCAGGGTAGCATCTCTGAGGATCCAGGCACCAGGGCTGCTGAGTTTTTCAAAGGAAGATCTAGAAGGAAGGGGGCTGGGTGCATCCATTCCCTGGAGCATGGCTGTGGGGACTGAGGAGGGGACCCAGAAGCTCGGGCTCTGGAAATTCTCTCCCTCATGCCCTCACTCTCTTCTCATGAAATTCATTCATTCCACAAGCATTTATTGAGCACCTACTATGTGCCGGGGCACTGTACCAAAGACACAAAAGTGAACAAAACTGATAAAAAAAAAATTCCTGCCCTGAACACTCTATGACATAAATCACAGCAAGATCCTTTTTGACCCACCTCCTAGAGAAATGGAAATAAAAACAAAAACAAACAAATGGGACCTAATGAAACTTAAAAGCTTTTGCACATCAAAAGAAACCATAAACAAGACGAAAAGACAACCCTCAGTATGGGAGAAAATATTTGCAAATGAAGCAACTGACAAAGGATTAATCTCCAAAATATACAAGCAGCTCATGCAGCTCAATAACAAAAAAACAAACAACCCAATCCAAAAATGGGGGAAACCTAAATAGACATTTCTCCAAAGAAGATATCCAGATTGCCAACAAACACATGAAAGGATGCTCAACATCACTAATCATTAGAGAAATGCAAATCAAAACTCCAATGAGATATCATCTCACACCAGTCAGCATGGCCATCATCAAAAAATCTACAAACAATAAATGCTGGAGAGGGTGTGGAGAAAAGGGAACCCTCCTGCACTGTTGGTGGGAATGTAAATTGATAAGCCACTATGGAGAACAGTATGGAGGTTCCTTAAAAAACTAAAAATAGAACTACCATATGACCTAGCAATCCCACTACTGGGCATATATCCAGAGAAAACCGTAATTCAAAAAGTCATGTACCACAATATTCATTGCAGCACTATTTACAATAGCCAGGACATGGAAGCAACCTAAGTGTCCATCGACAGATGAATGGATAAGAAGATGTGGCATGTATATACAATGGAATATTACTCAGCCATAAAAAGAAATGAAATTGAGTTATTTGTAGTGAGGTGGATGGACCTAGAGTCTGTCATACAGAGTGAAGTAAGTCAGAAAGAAAAGAACAAATACCATATGCTAACACATATATATGGAATCTGAAAAAAAAAAAAGTTTTGATGAACCTAGGGCCAGGACAGGAATAAAGACACAGACAGAGAGAATGGACCTGAGGACATGGAGAGGGGGAAGGGTAAGCTGGGACAAAGTGAGAGAGTGGCATGGACATGGGAGTGTGTCCTGGGACAAGTGTATACACTACCAAATGTAAAATAGATAGCTAGTGGGAAGCAGCTGCATGGCACAGGGAGATCAGCTTGGTGCTCTGTGACCACCTAGAGGGGTGGGATAGGGAGGGTGCGAGGGAGACGCAAGAGGGAGGGGATATGGGGATATATGTACACGTATAGCTGATTCACTTTGTTATACAGCAGCAACTAACACAATATTGTAAAGCAATTATACTCCAATAATGATGTTAAAAAACTAAACTAAAATAAAATAATTTGCAAACATTTAAAAGCAAAATATATATCAATAAAAATTAAAAAAAATATTCCTGCCCTGGTAGATAAGAGGGGAGGCACAGGCAATAAATAATATTTATAATAAATCAGGAAATTATATATATGTACAGGGGTTGAGTGTTATGAAAAAAAAAAAACCCTAAGCAGTGGAGGGAAAGGATGATGGAGTCTGTGGGTGGGAGAGGGGAGATTGTAATTTCCAGTAAGGAAACAGTGACATCAGAGCAAAGCAGTAATGTATTCACTCATTCTCCGAATTGCTCATTCACTCACTCCTACCTCCATTCGGGCCTTCATTCTTTCAGTCACAAATTCAATCACTCATTCCCCCATTCACTGCTTCCCCTATTAACTAAGTCACTGAGTCATGAACTCCCTCATGCAGCAGTGTCTCAGGCACTGAACGCTTGTCATTTCCATCCACAAACCTGCCTCACTCCCTCTCTTCTGGACCTGTGCATCGATCGTTCTCAGAGGCTGAAATGTTACTTTCATGCATCTCTACCCACAGCACCAGGGTTAGTGTCACCCCTTCCAGGAAGCATCCCTGCCTTGCACTCTCGGTCAAGGGCTCCTGTTCAGGGTTTCTGCACTCCTTCTGTTTCTCTCTCATCATTCCAGCAGTCACTGTCCCCATCCATATTCAAGACCACAAGCTCCTTGAATTTGGGGATAGTGTCTTATCCCTTCCCCTGGCAGCATACTTGGCGCAGAACAGGTACTCAGTTAAGACTTGAAAAGTCAATCAGTTGTCAGGAACAGTCTGGGTAGAGAATCCTTGACCAACAAGGGACACACTCCCAGGAAGGGGAGGAGTGCCCCTGTGCCGGCACCAGGGGCCATCAGCCCTGAGTGAGCTCCGCACTCCCCAGGAGACAGGCATTTTTAACTTCACTTCATAGATGAGGACATGAAAGCACAGAGTTTAAATGCCTGGTCCAGCCTCCAAGGGGGAATAGATGGCATGGCTGGAATTCCCCCCAAGTCTGTCTGACCCCCGAAAAGCTGCTCTTGCCACACCTCTCAGCTGCCTCCCTTGAGACAAGTAAAACCCATCTGGCCAATTTGAGGCTGAACATGGAGCCCTCGGGCCACACTCAGTGGGTCCTGGACCCTCACCTTAGCTCTGGGCTGCTGGCTGGTATAAGATGGTTTTCCCGATTCTGCATTTGAGTGGGGTCAGACCTCCCCAAGACCATGGAGCCCTGGTCTTGGACCTTTTAACTGGTAATTACTCTGTAGCCACAGCATGGACTCATCCATTAACCTGAGGCCAAAGTGCGCCCTGCTAATCAGCCGCCTCTGATTCCATCAAGCAGCTGGGCTGACTGCGGACCTTGATCACGGAGGGATGGACACAGTCAGACTGGCCAGCCCTCCTCCAAGCCTAAAGGGGAGAGAAAGTTTTATGATAGAGGGGCTGACATTTGGTAGCCTCTACAAAGAAAGCTGAGAGTCAAGGAAATTAAGAAATTTTCCAAGGTCAGACAGCTGATAAGTGGCAAAGATAAGACTCCAAGGTACATCTTTCTGGCTTCAAAAATCCCTGTGCCCTTTAAACCATCCCCAGTTATCAAACTTTCAGTCTGGCTGATTTCCTTGTAGTAGGGATGACAAAGCCACTGATATGTAGGTTGAGACTAATGTGAGATGCCCATCCCGGCCACATTTGCATTTGAAGAGAACCGTGATTAACCTGAAGAGGAGACTCAGTAATAGTGGAATTTCAGGCACGGTGGTAGATGACTGGGGAGCTCTATCAGCCAGAGGGACTCTTCAGGTCTCTCTGGGTCCCGACTTATAATAATCCCCATCCTCCCCCATTTAATCACGTTGGCTGTGAAAGAATAGCAAGGAAAGCTTGAGACCCCATGGATATTTTTGCCAAATTCCTTGGAGAATGAAAATAAGAGGCATGAATATCCTGGGAACAAGGGTAAGGGATGCCCATCTTGGAGCAAAATGGCCCAGTCTTGGGAAGAAGACTTCAGCCTTGAATAGAAGAAGAAACAGACGGTCTAGAGAGAGGCAGAGCACCTGGCGGCCAACATGAGATACGTCATGCTATTCCATTGCTCACAGCGAGATGGTGGCCAGAGAACCAAAGGTGGGTGAAAGGACAAATGCCAAGGACTCCAGACAGGTGATCCCAGCAGCTTGTCTATGACCAAGAGGATCTCTTACTTCCCCCCACAATTCCCCATATGTAATCCATACACCTGCCCGCTGGGTTCTCCACTCCAGGGTCTCCACAGTTGTCCATGCCATCGTCTTCTCTTGCCTAGACTAGCAAGAGAGCCTCCCAAATGGTCTCCCTGCTTCTGCTCCTGCCCCCTACTATCTGTTCTTGCTACAGCAGTGAAACTGAACCTAAAATAAAAGCAAAACTCCTTGCTAAGGTCTACACGGTTCATGCGCTCAAGCCACGGAAGGCTGCCCTGACTTCACCTTATCAAATGCCACTCGCCTTTCAGCCCTCGAATGCGCGGGCTCTCCCCACCAGGAATGACCTCCTCCACAGCCCCACCTCAGCTCTCTCCAGGACTCCACATCATGATGCCCCGTTGGAGACACCTCCTTCTATCACCCCGTCTGGCCAGCCCAGTCGCTCTATGTCACATCATCCTATTTTATTTACTGCTTTCATAGCACTCATCTCTGAAATTACCTTCTTCTTTCATCTGTAGATGATTTGTCTTCCCCATTAAAACGTTAGCACTCAGGAGGGTAGGGACCTTGTCTGATTTGTTCACTGCTGTGATTCCCAGCAGCTAGAACAGTACCTGGCACGTGGTAGGTGCTCAATAAATATTTTTTGAATGAATAGTGCTGAAGTTAGGGTCACAGGGTGGGTAAAGGATGGGGGCCCTCAAAGCACAGGGACTAGAGGCAGAGTGAGTAGTGGAATCTGGTTTGTTGTCTGAAATTTGGGATGTAGCTTTGACATTTAGGGTACAAGAGTATGGAAAATGACAAGACAACTAATTCTAAAGGGTCCCTCTTAATTAGCCCTTCTCTACCAGTCCCTGTTCAATAACCTCTATCTTCGAAAAATTCCTCATGTCCATCCAGTTGCTCCCCTTGTGTCCATCTAGATCGGCATCATCACCAACCCAAACCTCTCTGCAGTGTCTTCATGGACTCTCTTGCCTCCAGTGCCACCCACCTCTTCCAAGTAGCCCTCCATCATGCAGCCATGTCTGGCCTCCAGTTCTCATCAAGGTTGCTCTAAAACCTCTAGTGGCTCCCAGTTGCCTATGCGATGACTAGGTTCTTCAACTTCCTCCTGGGTCACTGACCTTTGTATGTTCTCCTCCCACTGGCTCTTACATCTTGAATTCAGGTCTCAAGTTAAATATCACCTCCTAGGGGCCACTTTTTCTGCTTCCCCTCTCATGACACTCAAAGTACACGATCATGTTAGCTCAAGTAATGTCCCCACCCCCTGAAGACTCTCCACCCCACAAGGACAAGTGCCAAGGCATTTTGCTCACCAGTGCATCTCCAGTTCTGTCAAAAAGGAGGCGTTCGATCTTAATTGAATGAATGAATGAATGAATTAACAAATGAAAGACTAAAACTCTAGAATCCCTTGTTGGATCTGTGGCCGGGAGCTCTGGCTCCTTAGCAGGAAGAAGGGTCTTTGTAGCTCCCCACAAACCACGCAGGACCTGCCCTGCCATGGCCCAGACACCTGGGTGGGCTCTGTCTGCCCTAGCTGCTACTCTGCCCATGCCCTGGGCCCCTCCTGACCATCCCCCCGTGATGTAACAGGGGGACCAGGCAGAGGCCACAGCTGCCCAGACCTGGCCAGTCTTTGCCTACTGCTCAAAAATTAAAATTACCCCCAAATTTTACAATTTACTTACTTTTCTCCTTTCTTTCTCTTTGAACCCCAACCTGTTTTTGAGACTTGGCAAGAAGTCTTAAAAGAAAATAAATCCTAGGGAAGTAGATTTAGACACTAGTGGTCACAAAGAGCAAATTGAAGTAGAAGACTGTAGTTAGAAAGTCAGCTTTGAATCCCAGCTATGTGTCTTCTTAGCTGTGTGACCTTGGATGAATCCGTTTACCTCTCTGAGGCTCAGTTTCACCACCTGTGAAAAGAGCTGATGATACCTTCCTTGTGAGATTTTTGTGAAAACCGAGATAAGCTAAGCAGAGCATGTGGCCACAGTAAGTGCCCAGTAGGTGATGGCTGTCACAGTGATTAGGTCACAAGCTTTGGGCTCACTCTGTGCTTCTAGCTGTGTGACCTTGGATAGGTAGCTTCCTCTCTCTGAGCTTTTCACACTCCCCTCATCTCCAGGGTCTCCACTAAGATGCTGCTCTTTGCAAACATGTCACAATGGGTCACCAAACTCCCTATTGGACTTTCCATAAACCCAATAGGACCCTGAGGGTAAGACTGCACAGCTAGATCACAGAATCCATCCACATCTCCTGCCACTTACCAATATGTCCTTCTGATGCCCACAGCATTGGCACATATTGGCGAGCTCAGGGAGGCAGAGCTCACTGCTCTGACTTCTCCTTTCTGTCTTAATTATAAATCCCATTAATTCCAGTCAGTAAACATTCACTGAGCACCTACTCTGTGCTCTGCGCTGTAGTGAGAACTCAGAGATGAACAGAACATGGTCCATCAGAAGCCCCAGAGCCCGGGGGAGGTAAAGCCTGGACTTTGCCCTCTTCTTCTGGGCTCCCTGAAGAGAGACTCAGCAGAAATCCAAAGGCATGCTCAAACATGGTAACTGAGATGAATCTAATAACGCCTCTTATTGATAAAGGCTAGTGGAAACCAACAAGGGCTCACGCGGTATTCTGGAGTCACCACTCGGCGGTCTGAAAGGGGAAAGGGAGAAGCAGTTACCAAAAGCCAGACACAATGGCTGGAACTTAGCAGGGGCCTCTAGGGAGGGACGAAAAGGAACGGAAGTTAGTTTGACCTCTCTCGCCTCCCACCCTTGGAGCTCCTACTGCTGCTTCCCCATTGGCCAAACCCAACAAGGATCCAAACTGTAAGCGAGCCATTGATGCAGTCCCTAAAGGCTGGCCTCCCAGGGCACAGAGCAGGGGGAGGAGCGCAGAGAGAGGGTCTGGAGAGACAAAGGAATATTATTATATATATATATTAACATTGTAAGTCAATCATACTTTTGAAAAACCTGTCACCAGCACTAACTCACAGTGCATCGTTGGGCGGATGCCTTTCTCTCTCTGAACCTCAGTTTCCCAATCTATAAATAAAAATAATTCCACCTACCTGCCTGCTAGGCGGAATTGAACATGACCCTGGGAAAGACAGGACCTTCCCCCTTTCCACCCAGAAAATTCCCTCCTATCAGCCCAAGTTGTTATTTCTAGGAATGCGTCCCGGGGTGGGGGTGGGGGGGTTCAAGCCTCAAAGTGCTATTGTTGAAACACCCTAAGAGTCTCTAAGGCACTATTGAAATTCTCTCCCTCTCCCCAACTCTCCCGGTAGCACTGCAGGATTACGGCAGTTCATATTCACCTGTCTCCAAAAGATTAAACCGTCCCCTGGAAAGGAGAAAAGCCCATTATGCTCATTGCCTCAGGAAACCGACTTTTCAGGAAAAAAAAAAGGGGGCGGGGTCAGGTTGATTTCTTCCCTGGCTTGGGAAGAAGCTGCCGTTTTTTATTGGGGGGGTGCAGGTGGCCGTTGTATCAGAAGAACTTTTCTCTTCAACATCAACCCACCCTCGAAGTGGGTTAGGGTGGGAATGTTGAGAAAACCAATAACAGCAATAATAATAACCGGCGCGTATTTACGTGACACATAATACTCTTGGCGCTATGTTGCCAAGCGCTAGATGCGAATGATCTGATTTGATTGTCATATCCCCATGTAGTAGCTCCTGTTAGTAACCTCATTTTATAGGTGAGGAAACTGAGGCACAAAACGGTTAAGTGACCTCCCTAAGATCAGACAACCAGCAAGAGGCAGAGCTGGGAGTGGACTCATCCGGGTCTCGCTCTAAAGCAACGTTTCTCAACCGGGAGTTATTTTGTCCCCAGGCAACATCTGACAACGTCTGGAAGCATTTTTGATTGTCACCAATGGGGAGAAGAGGTGCTAATGGCATCTAATGGTAGAGCCCAGGGATATTTCTCAACATTCTGCAATGCACAGGACAACCGCCGGCAACAAAGAATTACCCGGCTCCAAATGCCGGTGGTGCTGAGGTTGAGAAACCCTGTTCTAAAACCTCCCAATAACTACTACTGCAGCCATCCAAACACCACGGCCCCTCAGCTGGGGAAAAACCTCCCAATAACTACTACTGCAGCCATCCAAACACCACGGCCCCTCAGCTGGGGAAAAACCTCCCAATAACTACTACTGCAGCCATCCAAACACCACAGCCCCTCAGCTGGGGAAAAGCTCGGCAGAAGAATGGGGCCCAAGATCATGCAATGCCTTGTGGAAAATGTGGGTCTTTGGCCTAAGAACATTGGGAAGCCCCTGAAAAATTCTAAACAGGGAAAAGACCAATGAATTTGAATTGTAGGAAGATAACTCCAGCTGCTATATGGAGAATGGATTGGAAGGCGTGGCGGGGAGGTTGTTGAATAATCCAGACGATGGTGAACTGGATGGAACGGCAACAGGGGAGACAGAGACAGGTAGGAGGATACGGGTGTATTTAGAAGGGGGCAAACTCAATAAGACTTGTTGAGTTGGTGACCACCAGTCTCCTAGCCTAAGAGACACGCTGGACATAGGATCATTCCTTTTGATTTTCTAGGCCTTCTCTCTACCTTTCCATAACTATCTCTCTATCAGACAAGCAGCTGTGTGTTTCTGCAAAGTTGCTGAGAAGAGGTCGAAGCCCATCCTCAAGGCAGCCAGGTATGGTGGTGCAGGATGCCTGCAATAGGAATGGTGCCCCCTAGGGTTGAGCAGCTCACGTGGCAGCCTACACATTACAGGTTGTCACTCTCTGGCCTTGAGCTCTTGACTCTGGTTGACCGTTACCTAGGAAGGAGTGAGTCCCCAGCTTTGGGAACAAGATGACCAAAAGCAAGTTCAGTCCAAACAAGAGAAGACTCAAGTGAGCCTGGCAAGCTACTACCTTTAGCTCTTTACAAGGTTTCTTACAGGGAGGAGAGGAGGTCAGTGGGGCATTTGTGCAGGAGAAACATTAGAACCCATGAGTGGGAATGATGCAGAGGCATAGTTCAGCTTCAGAAAAAGAACTATATACAATGGAAGCTAGTTAAACCATGCAGATGGTCTTCCTTGCAAAGAAATCAGCTCCTCATTGCCCGGGGAATCTAAGCTCAACAACAACCTCCAGTTAGAAATTCAATGGAAGGATCCCAGCATTTGTCAGGTAGGATGGTAGACCAGACCTCTTCAAAGATACGTTCTACTTTGAGAGTATAGGATGCAAAGAAAGCATGGTGATATGTCCATGCTGGCCTTAGGAAGCCCGAATGATTTCTCCAACGGACTCTCAGAGTGTCTGCAGCACCAGCTGAGAGAAATTACACTGACACCCTGACCACATGACTTATTAAAAAAAAAAAACACTCCCTGGGGCTTCCCTGGTGGCGCAGTGGTTGAGAGTCCGCCTGCCGATGCAGGGGACGCGGGTTCGTGCCCCGGTCCGGGAGGATCCCACGTGCCATGGAGCGGCTGGGCCCGTGAGCCATGGCCGCTGAGCCTGCGCGTCCAGAGGCTGTGCTCCGCAACGGGAGAGGCCACGGCAGTGAGAGGCCCGCGTACCGAAAAAAAAAAAAAAAACACTCCCTGCAGGGCAAGGAAAACCTTCCACACTTTTTTTTGAAATGTATCAGCGATTTGCTTGCATCCGCTGACAAAAGTTCAATAAATGCTCCCTCTATATAAACGTGCTTCCTCTCTCTTCCCTCTAATGAACACTTTCTCGGCTCCCACCCACATAAACACCTCCACATTCTCTCCTTCCGTCTGGGTAGGAGCTGGGGAGAAAAGATCAGACATGATTCAGGAGATGGTAAAGACACAGGCACGCCCACACCTTGAGGTGAGTCATGAATGACTCTGATGATTCTAACACAGGTTCTCTTCCACCCAGAACTTTCTCCTTAGCACCAGACCCACAGAGCCAACTTCCTGTGGGGCATCCCTTCCAAAATGTTTCACAGGCATCTCAGATTCACCAGGTCATAAGCATAACTCATTATCTCCTCCCATTCCCACTCAAATGCACTCCTGTCCCAGAGTTCCAGGTTTCAGAGGATGTCACCCAAACCAGACACCTAATCCTTTGGGAGTATCTTTGACTCTTACATCTCCTTTACTCTGCATAATCATCTGCCTCTGTCTTCTTTTTGGGTTCTTCCAAAAGCAAACCCCAAGACAAGGATTTAAATGCAAGTAGTTTCTTTGGAAGGTGCAGGAAACCCAAGGTAAAGGAATGAGGAAGTGAGACAGGGAAGAAAAGGAAATCAACCATGGATGTGTTTATCAAGTCATCTGTATTGTGGGCAATTGGAGTTTAATTCCACATGGAAACTTGAGGAAATGTTGTAGAAACAAGCCTCAGAGTCACAACACCATTTGTTGGTAGAGGGCACTCCTGGGGGGTGTTAATTCCCTGGCACTTACATTCTGTCTTACCCACAGGAAGTTCCCCAGCTTCAGAGAAAGATTGCCGCCAAAAAGATACGGATACTACCATTGGAAGTAAGCCAGGAAGCGGTGGGGCTCAAGGGAGGAGGGCAAGGCTCTACAATATGAAATCCTATGGAGGCGACCATTTAATTACCATCCAATACTCTAGATCCTCTCCATTCCAGATTCCCTAATCTCTGTCCCAGTCACCATGTGGCTTTTTGCAATCATTACTGACTGGTCTCCCTGACTCCAGTCAGGCAGCCTACAATCTTCCTCCACACTGCAGTGTAAGTGAGGTTGAATGCATAATGGTTACAGTGCGGGCTCTGGTTTTAGACTTCTTATCCCACTTCTAGGTACATGATCTCAGGCAAAACACTTAACATCTCTTATCTGGTTATGGGTTTTGTGTGTTTTTTCAAGTGAAAATGGGCATAAAAATTGTACCTTCATCATAGGATTATTGCAAATTAAATGAGTTGATTTATGTAAAGTGCTTTAGAATGGCATCTGGCACACAGTGCGTGTCCAATATTAGTGACTAAGAATTCTATAACAAAAATTTGATCACGTCACTTCTTCAAAGTCTTCCCTCTGAGAACTAGACTCTGGAGAGATAAGCAGCGATAACTGCTGAAAGATTCATAACTTAGGGAACCCTAGTACTACTCTTGGAGAACCACTCCACCCAAGGACCCAAGTCCACAAAAGTATGACTGCTACAAGAGTTTGCTCATCATGAGTGTTGAAACCAAGAACCAAGGATATAGAAGATGCCTAGAGCTAAGTTCTCTCCAATCAAAGGAAGATTTGTGGTAGGAAAAATATAATTAAAGAAGGAGAGGGTTCCATGTCCTGGACAGCAGTCCTAGTGTTGCCAGTGGAACAGAGTCTTCAGAATCTAGCTGATATAGGATTAAAATCTGTCTCCACCCACCTACTCAACAGGGCAGGAACTACCATCCCTTCAGAGACAAGCTGAGCTTGCTCAGGGCTGCAGCTCCAACCCCTTAGTCCCCAGCCCCACTCTCCAGCAGGGTGGAAACCACGATTGCACCAGGGGAGAAGCTCCAGCCCACACAGGGCTCTGGCTCTAGCCCCTCCAGCTCCAGCCCTACCCCACCAAGGCAGCAGCCACCAGCATACCCCAGGAGAAGACACAGCCCATGCTCACTTTAGATCCAGCTCTGCCACCAAAGTCACTAGGCACACACAGACTGCACAGGGATGCTCCCACACAAGATATACCTTCAAGACAGGGATAGGTATCTGTTTCACCTAATTTCACTGAGAGAAACAGAAAAAGTCAAAGAAAATGAGATGACAGAGGAGTATGTTGGAAATGAAAGAACAAAAATATAAAGTAAAATCCAGATTAAAAAATCTCAGATAAAAAATCCCTAGTAAAATAGAGATAAGTAACATCAATTTATGATAAAAACTTTTCAGAAAGTGGGCACAGAGTGGGCATACCTCAACATAATAAAGACCATATATAACAAAGCCACAGCTCAAATTATATTCAGCAGTGAAAAGCTGAAAGCATTTCCTCTAGGATCAGGAACAAGACAAGGATGCCCACCCTTACCACTTTTATTCAACTTAGTTTTTGAAGTCCTAGCCACAGCAATCAGAGAGGATAAAAGAAAAAAAAGGAATCCAAATTGGGAAAGAAGAAGTAAAACTGTCACTGTTTGCAGATGACATGATGTTATATATAGAAAATCATAAAGACACTACCAGAAAACTACTAGAGCTCATCAATGAATTTAATAAAGTTGCTGGATGCAAGATTAATATACAGAAATCTGTTGCATTTATACACACTAATAATGAACTATCAGAAAGAGAAATCAAGATAATCTCATTTACAATCAAATCAAAAATAATAAAATTCCTAGGAATAAATTTAACCAAGGAAGTGGAAGACCTGTACTTTAAAAACAATAAAACATTGATGAGGAAAACTGAAGATGATACAAATAAATGGAGCAATATCCCATGCTCATGGACTAGAAAACTTAATACTGTTACCATGTCCATACTATCCAAAGCAATCTACCAATTTAATGCAATCCCTATCAAAATACTTACGACATTTTTCACAGAATTAGAACAAATAATTCTAAAATTTGTAGGGAAACAAAAAAACCCACAAATAGCCAAAGAAATCTGACAAAAAAGAACAAAGCTGGAGGTATCACCCTCTCTCACTTCAGAATATACTACTAACTACAGTAATCAAAACACTATGGTACTGGCACAAAAACAGACACATAGATTAATGGAACAAAATAGAGAGCCCAGAAATAAACCCACACACCAATGGTCAATCAATCTATGACAAAGGAGGCAAGACTATACAATAAGGAAAAGACAGTCTCTTCAATAAGTATTGTCAGGAAAACTGGACAGTTACACGTAAAAGAAGGAAATTAGAACATTCTCTAACACAATATACAAAAATAAACTCAAAATGGATTAAAGACCTAAATGTAAGATCTGAAACCATAAAAGTCCTCACAGAAAACATAGGCAGTATGCTCTTTGACATCGGTCTTAGCAATATTTTTGGATCTGTCTCCACAGGCAAAGGAAACAAAAACAAAAATAAACAAATGGGGCTTCCTGGTGGCGCAGTGGTTGAGAGTCCGCCTGCCGATGCAGGGGACACAGGTTCGTGCCCTGGTCTGGGAAGATCCCACATGCCGCGGGGTGGCTGGGCCCATGAGCCATGGCCGCTGAGGCTGCGCGTCCAGAGCCTGTGCTCCGCAACGGGAGAGGCCACAACAGTGAGAGGCTTGTGTACCGCAAAAAATAAATAAATAAAATTTTAAAAAAAAAGGGAACTAATCAAACTTAAAAGCTTTTGCACAATGAAGGAAACAGTCAACAAAATAAAAAGGCAATGTACTGAATGGGAGAAAATATTTGCAAATAATATGTCCAATAAGGGGGTAGTATCCAAATTGTAGAAAGAACTCATACAACTCAATATCAAAAAAAAAAAAAAAAAACGATTAAAAATGAGCAGAAGACCTGAATAGGTATTTTTCCAAAGAAGACATACAGGCAGTCAACAGGCACATGAAAAGATGTTCAACATCACTAATCACCAGAGAAATGCAAATCAAAACCACAATAAGATATCACCTCACACCTATCAGAATGGCTATCCTCAAAAAGACAACAAATGAGTGCTGGCAAGGACGTGGAGAAAAGGGAATCCTTGTGTACTGTTGGTGGGGATGTAAATTGGTACAATCAATTGGAGGTTCCTCAAAATATTAAAAATAGAACTATAATATGATCCAGGAATTACACTTCTGGATATTTATTCCAAAAAAATGATAACACTAATTCAAAAAGATACATGCACCCCAATGCTCATAACAGCATTATTCACAATAGCCAAGGCATGGAAGCAACCTAAGTGTTTATTAACAGATAAATGGACAAAGAAGATGTCACTCTCACACACACACACACACACACACACACACACACACACACACACACAATGGAATATTACCCAGCCATAAAAAAGGATGAAATTTTGCCATTTGCAACAACATGGGTGGACCTGGAGGGTATGATGTTTAGTGAAATAAGTCGGACAGAGAAAGACAAATACTGTATGTTTTCACTTATATGTGGAGTCTAAAAAGTAAAACAAATGAACAAATATAACAGTAGAAACAGACTCACAGATACAGAGAACAAACTAGTGGTTAGCCAAAGGGAGGGATTGGGTGGAGAGGCAAAATAGGTGAAGGGGATTAAGAGGTACAAACTGCTAGGTATAAAATAAATAAATTACAAGGATGTAATGTATAGCACAAGAAATATACACAATATTTTATAACTTTGTATGAAGTGTAATCTATAAAAATATCAAATTACTATGCTGTGTACCTAAAACTAATACAATATTGTAAGTAAGTCAACTATACTTCAATTTTTAAAAAATCTGTCTCCAGCACTAACTCACAGTGTGTGCTGGGGCGGACGCCTTTCCCTCTATGAACCTCAGTTTCCCAATCTATAAACAAAAATAATTCCACGTACCTTATAGAAATCTTGGGAGGATAAAATATTATCATGTATATAAAAAGTCCAGGCATACTGCAGGCTCTCAATAAAAGATAGATTCTGTCTTTGTCTCCATCCAAAACTGCTAGGTCTCCTAGTCCTGATCTCCCCATGAGTAAAATGGAAATACAATACTATTTTTGCGGTACGCGGGCCTCTCACTGTTGTGGCCTCTTCCATTGCGGAGCACAGGCTCTGGATGCGCAGGCTCAGCGGCCATGGCTCACGGGCCCAGCTGCTCCGCGGCATGTGGGATCTTCCCAGACCGGGGCACGAACCCGTGTCCCCTGCATCGGCAGGCGGACTCTCAACCACTGTGCCACCAGGGAAGCCCTATCTTGGATGTTTTTATGCCCTATCTCACATCCTCTCAACCCATCTTTTCACTCCAGTCATTGCATCTACCTGTGTTTGGTCAAAGCCTGACAACACCTCACATCTCTTGCACCATACCTCCCTCACGTCTCTTGCACCATACTTCCCTACACCCATGGCCTGCTGAGAACTTCCTTATGACCAACTAAACTCAGGCTTGGTTCACAGATACTTTGGTGCTATTCAAAATAAATGCTGTTGCACTACAGACCTACTCAGAGTGACCCTGAAGGACAGGAGTAAAGGGATTCCTCCCAGCAGGCAGGATTTTTAGCAGTATCCTTGGTTGTTCATGCTGTATGGAGGCATAAATGTACTGAGATATAAATACAGATAGATTCCTGGGCAATGACAAAGGGTTGATCAGGGGCCTGGAAAGAGCACAATCAGAGATTAGGGACAAGAAAGCTTGAGGAGGGGGGGAAAAGCATGTGAGTGAATCTACGGGTATGGAAACAAAATATACAAATCTTTGTGTTTCACATTATTGCACACAAAAGGTCATCCAAGCAGAAGAAACCCAGCAGCTAGACAGACAGGCTGACTCAACCAGTGAACGTCAGCTGGCATCCTTTCTTGGCCACCTGAGTGATATGCAATGGGTCAGTGCACAGAGCAGCAACACAGGCAGGATGGAGATTATACACAGGCTCAGGGACACGATCTTCTTCCCACCAAGGTTTATCTAGCTACGGCCACTGATGAATGCCTATACTAACAGCAGCAGAGACTGAAAGTGAACCCTCAAAATGGCACCATGACGACGCCAGCTAGCCACTTGTGGCAGATTAATTACATAGGACTCTTTTTATTGAAGACAGGCAATAATCATCCAAATGGGAATTGATATCCACACTAGCTATGGGTTTATCATCTCTGTCTGCATTGCCTCTGCCAGCACCACCCATCATAGATTTAAAGATCCTATACAGCATCGCGTTGGACCCATAAAAGGGCTGTGACAATGGGTGCATGACCTCGGACTTTTGAACACTTAAATGTTCTATTTAAGGCTCATTTAAGGAGCCCGAATCTGGGACAATGACCTGCAAAGTTGTGACACTGTCCTGAGGTATATGGTGCTGAGTCACTGATAGCTGGAATACATAGATCCTGGAATCAAGATTGAAAGTGGGGCTGGTCATGGTATTTGTGCTTCCCATTCCTGTCTCCTGATTCACATGGGCTGGAGAAGGAAACTTACTCTGAGAAAGAAAGAAATAACAATATTGGAATGTATAATTTACCCTGATACTCTTCTGATGTGGCAGAAAGAAGCATGTCTGGAACCCAGGGGACTCCCTGGAACATCTGATGTTTTCATGACACACGGTAACTGTAAATGGTATTGCAACAACCTTTCTCAGTGGATGAAAATAAAGCAACTAAGAGTTCTGACAATTCAGGAATAAGGTTTAAGGAATTCCAATAAGGAATAAGGAATAAAGTCACAAAGCAAACAACCTAGGTCTGCTGAAGCATCTTCCAAGGGTAAAGGAAATCTAGAACAGCTGCTAGAGGTAAGAGATGATAAAGAGAATTATGGCCTTAGGATCTGTTGCAGCAGGAGGGACTGTAATTTGATCGATTCATCTATACTGAGTGTTTCACAGAGATTTCAGCCAACGACTACCGTGTAGACAGTAGGGTAGGCTGGATTTAATGTTGGGCACAGCAGTGCAAGAGGGGGACTGTGTCAGACATCTTTTAATGACCTGTCTTACCTCCTCTTGGTGCCCTTTTTTGCCCCAGTTGTTGCTGTGGCAACCAACCGCAGCCAGGTATAGCCTGATAGAACTTCCTCTTAGCTATACTGTCTCTTGCTTTCTACCCTGGGTTTTCTCTGCCCCCATATGATGCCTTTGTAAGTCCACTTAGTCATTCTGGTGCATGTATATATTAGTCAGGGTTCTCCAGAGGAACAGAACAAATAGGATATGATAGATGATAGAATAGATAGATAAATAGATAGACAGACAGACAGACAGACAGACAGATAGATAGACAGATAGATAGACAGATAAAGAGGTTTGTTACAAGGAATTGGTTCAGGCAGTTATGAAAGCTGAGGAGCCACACGATCTGTCACCTGCAAGCTTCAGACTCAGGAAAGCCAGTAGTGTAATTCCACTCTGAGTCTGAAGGCCTGAGAACAAGAAGAACTGATACCAGCCAGGGTTCTCGGCCTTCCCCAGTCAATAGAAATTGACTAGAGGCCAGACAAGAAATCAGACAAGGCTTTATTGGGGCCCTTGCTGCAGCAGGGGGAAGCAAGAACAAGTAACAGTTTCCTTGCTCACTGGCTGTCTCCCAGAGGTGGAGCGAGCGGGTTCCTTATATAGGGGTGAGAGTAGAGTTGTGTCCAGGGGTCAGGCTGGAGGGGCGGCTTAGGTGGCCTGCACACCTCTTTGTGGTGTTGCGTGCAGGAGGCAGGCGCAGTACCCTGCTTTTGCTCCCAACCCCCTGCTTTTGCTTCTGGGTCTTCAGAAGTGGCAGTTGGGCTTTTTTAGTCTTTTTGTATCTTTTGTCCAGAATTTGTCCCAACTGCGCATGCATGCAGTTATTTTTAGTCCCATATAGTTTCTTTGTCTGCTGCATGCATGCAGTTATTTTTAGTCCCATATAGTTTCTTTGTATTTTGTTGCTCGAGGAGGCTGTGTCCAGGTGCAAGCACTGCAGCAAAGGGTCCCAGGTCCCAGCCTGTCTCAGAACCAATAGTGTAAGTCCCAATCCAGGAGCAGGAGATGACTAACGTCACAGCTCAAGCAGTCAGGCAGAGAGAGAGAATTCTCCGTTCCTCCACCTTTTGTTTCTCTTCTGGTCCTCAACGCATTGGGTGATGCCCACCAGCATTGGAGAGTGCCGTCTGCTTTATTTACTCCACTGATTCAAATACTAGTCTCTTCTGGAAACACCCTCATGGACACACCCAAATATCATGTTTAGCCAGATATCTGGTCATCTGTGACTCAGTCAGGTTAACACATAAATGAACCACCGCAATGCACAAATGCAGAAGTGTGAGGAAGTTAACAACCACCAAGGCATCCTTTGACCAAAAGGGGACAGAAATTGGAACATAAATATCCCCCATTCTGTATCTTGAGTAGGCAATTTTGAGTTTTCTTCTACATGGCTCCTCAGAGGGTCCTCAGCAGAACTGAGCCCTCGTTGCCCAAAGAGCTAACCAGATCCATCACACATACTTGGGTGGGCTTCCCTTATTTCACTTTTCCCTGGGATCATTTTCCAGAATAAACTACCTCGCTGTGATAACCTGAGCTCTATAAGCCTCAATTTCCTCTTCTGTAAAATGGGGGTAATGCCCGAGCTTGCCTTGAGCATTAAGTGTGAAGTGCTGAGCCTGGTGCCAAGAGACAGGGAGGGCTCAGGCAGGAACTGAGAGAGCTGAGGCAATAGACAAAGCAATGTTGGATGATTTCTTTAATAAACTATTCAAATGGCTCATTTTGATCTTCTTCCATTTCTTCTTCTGCTTCAGATCCAGTAAGCACCCTTCACACGAATATACCAGTCGGTGCATTTTTCTCCTTGGTGAGAACCAGGTGGACGTGGGGCTGCAAGGCTCTACTGACGGTCCGGGGGATGAAATTTCAATTATTCATCAGCTTTTTTTCCAAGGGAAGAACCCCTGAACAAAGATTCACTTGCAGATGTCACCCAGGGAAATCTGGAGTGGAGTGGAGTTCCCCCCAGACAGGGTCCAGCTGCGGCTCCTTTCTTTGAGGGTCATCAGGCTGAGCCTCTGAATTCTTTAGGAACAGAATTTTGTTTTTCATTGGTTCTGGTGTCTCTTTAACCAGAGCCTCAGATGCTACACTCACAAGGGGCTCATGAATAATGCATGGTGACCTGAAAAACTCCAGGCAGGTAAATTAAAGATGAGCATGAAAAACCTGGATTGCTCAGGCTGAATTCAGCTGTGACCCCAGCAGGCAGTTCTGCTACACATGATCCCACTCACGGGTATCCATGCTCCTCTGACCGGAAGGCAGGTCCCGCCTTCCCCAGGTTCCACAATACAGGGTCCTCCACATCGGCCTGCGAACCCCTGCAGGGTCCCAGTTCTGACCCTGGCCATCAGCTAGCTTCAAAACTTACCTCTCCAATGTGCCATTTCCTCTACAGCTTCTTAGGAAGATAAAATTAAGCCTGAAAACTAATTCATGCAATACGCAGAATGATGAATGAGGCCACACTTCCAAACCACAAATTTGTGACTCTTCCCAAAGGCTGGGCTTGGACAAAGGTGTCTGCAGATACCCTTGCGGTAAAAAGAAGGAGGAGCTGTTGATACTAACAACCCTCAAGAGCTTTAATCCCCAGAACCCCGACAGGATGGGGACACAGGAGAGACCTGGTCTTGATCTGATCTCCCTGCTATCATTGCCAAGGCCAAGGGCTCCCTCTCTCTGGTTTCAGTTACTCATTCCACAGATGGCAGAACTGAGGTCCAGAGTAGCAAAGCAACTCTCTCAGGATCACACAGCAAGTCATTAATAGAGTCAGCAAGAGAACCAAACCTCTTGTTTGCCAGTGCAGCCTCTTCCCCCGACTCTAGAATCCCCACCACCCCATTCCCAGATGATCCATCCCAGGAAAAGGAGGGGGACATATATTTGCAGGTGATTTAAAGCAGGGATGCTTTCAGGATGCCCTGCTCCCTCTGGGTAATTTATGGATGTGTGAACACGATGATAGGCTCATTGCTTACACTGTGTAATTCAAAAAATGCAGCTGCCCCAGAAAGATGGGTGAGAGGTATAAAAATATGTACATTTGACGGAGCATATATATATGTGTTTGTAAATACAGTCGGTTATTGCTCAGTGTTATTATATATCCATCATCTTTCTTTGGGTTCTTGGAAACATAAAAATCTTAAAGCACTAAAAACACAAAGAACGATAAGTCACCCAGAAAAGTATATCTTCTTGGGGATGATTTTATGTCGGGAACAGTTTTTGCCTTCAGAAAATAAAGTCCTTGCACTGCCAGGGAGAGAACAGGAAACAGAGGGTGGGGCTGGGAGATGGTCTCTGCAAGCCTCTGGGCAGAATATGTCCTTGAAGTGCCCGGTGGTCCGTGGATCAAGGGGAAAAGACAGTGGGCTTTCTTCAGCATTTGCAGCTCTGTGGTTTTGGGCAAGTCATGACTCTGAAGCCTGGTTCCTCATCTATAGACTAGGGACCAGAGTGCCCACTGGGACAGTAGGGCTCCACAAACATCAGTTCCCTCCCCCTCAAACCACTCCCTCCGAGCCAGCTTCAATTGTAGCTGCACAGATGACTTGGATGTATCAGCCCCTCTCTCTCTCCCTGAACTCCTTCGTCACAGTCCAAACATCCAAACCACGAAGTGGAACCATAAACTAAATTCCAAGCGGCCGATACAGTCAATGGCACCGACGTGATTTTTAAGTGAAATTAATGATTTTTCGAATATGGATTTCCTCTCCAGGTCCTTCCCTCCACATCCTCGGGGATTCATGTCTCTGCGAGCATTTGGTAATGCTGCCGAAGCCTGGGGTCTGTTATAAGTCAACGCTAAGGAGGCCTGGAGGGGGCATCAGGGTGGGAGGTGAGCAGCATGGGCCACATCTTCCGGAGACCTTTCACAGTAAGGATGGAGGTGTCAGAACGGGGGAGGTGAGAGCCTTGAGCCCCCGCCGCTCTCCCGCTGTGCCGGCGCTCAGACCCACAAAGCCACTCTAGCTGTCACTTTGCGCATCTAGAGATCGGGGGCTGGAATGGAAGCTGTTTAAGGCCCCTTTAGGACTTCACTTTCAACGTGAAGGTGGAATCATAAACATCTTTTTTTATTCACCTCTGAATCCCCAGCATGTGAAATACGAGAAAAGCATCGGATACGTAGTAGGGGTTCAATAAACATTTGTTTTATTAATTAATTTTGCTTGTGTTCTTCAGAAATTCCCTTAAGTAACCTCAAATGTAATACACTGATTGCACTCATGGCCTCAAGTAATGGCCTTCTTGTGTCCAGCCTCTACTGTTTGTTCCCACTTGGACCCTGGCATGGGCTATGTGACTTGTTTCTACCCATGGGAGAGTAACAGACTTATCCGGAGCAGAAGCTTTGAAAAAAGCACTTGCGCTTTTCCACCTCTCTCTCCCTCACCTGGACCCTGCCACCACCGTGACCTAGCTTCCGGAGGGTGGGAGCTGCACGTGGAGGAAAGAGGAGGCATCCCAGCCACCGCCGTGCCAGACCCGACCGTCCCCAGCTGACCCGCCAGCTGACCAGAGACACACCAGCAGGCTCAGTGCCATCAGCCAAGCGTGGCCTGGAGCAGCGGGACCTCCCAGCCGAGTTGAGACTCATGAGAAATAATAAATGGTTATATGTTATGCAACAAAAGCTAACTGATACAGTAGGTATTCAGTGATTTCCTCTAAAAGTTAGCATCCCTGGGGAAAGCTGAACAGCCAGGCCTCAGGGAGAGCAAAGGAGCCGCGACGGTGCTGGGTCCACGGTGGGCTTTGCACGTCAGCTACATGAACCCCTGGAGCTTTGCTCTCTTGCTCTGAGTTTGCAGTTCTTTGGCTGTTCTACATCGGCATGTGCCCCTATTCCCCTGCCACCCACCAATTCCCATACCCTCCATCTAGACACAGATTTCCTCTTCCTTCATTCCTTTAGCTTACACTGTGGCCACAGGAACCATCACCAACACCTCGGCCTCTCTCTCTACACCAGGGCCTTTCAGCCTTGGTCCCTGCTGCTAACTGTCTGGGGCTAGGTCACTGCCACGGCCATCCTACACTCCTGCACTCACAGCTCAGGAGGGATGACCAGCAATATTACACGTATATATGTGCGGATGCATATATACACAGATGTGTATATACATATCTACGTAAGTATTTACACACACATACACATATGTACATTTATATATATAGAGAGAGAGAGAGAGAAGATACTCAAGCCTCAGGACAGTAATTGGACTAAATAGCTTATACATGAAGGTTCCTCAAAAACTAATCAAAATAGAGTTGCCACAGGATCCAGCAATCCCACTCCTGGGCAGACATCTGGATAAAACTCTAATTTGAAAATATACTTGCACCCCTATATTCAAAGCAGCACTATTTACAATAGGCAAGACATGGAAACAACCTTAACGTCCGTGACAAATGAATGGATAAAGAAGATGTGGTGTATATATATATATATATACACACACACAATGGAATATTACTCAGCTGTAAAAAAAAAAGAGTGAAATAATGCATTTGCAGCTACATGGATGGACCTAGAGATTATCATACTAAGCGACAAGACAGACAAAGTGATAAGAAAGACAAATACCATATGATATCACTTACATGTGGAGTCTAAAATATGACACAAATGAACTTATCTACAAAACAGAAACAGGCTCACGGACATAGAGAACAGACTTGTGGTTGCCAGAGGGTAGGGAAGGGTTTGGATTGGGAGTTTGGGATTAGCAGATGCAAACTATGATATATAGAATGGATAAACCACAGGGTCCTACTGTATAGTACAGGGAACTATATTCAATATCCTGTAATAAACCATAATGGAAAAGAATGTGAAGAAGAATATATATATGTATAACTGAGTCACTTTGCTGTACAGCAGAGACTAATACAACACTGTAAATCAACTATACTTTGATTAAAAAGAAATCAATCAATAGCTTATACCAGCCTAAGATTCTTAAATTCTGTCCTCTGAGGGAAGCTCAAAGAGGAAGAGTAATTTTGTTAAGGTCATACTGAAAAATTCAAACTCAGCTGTTCTGATTCCTCATCTAAAGCTTTTTCTGATACATTATAGTACATTTTCTGATGGTCTGATTCCTGGGAAGAGTGGGCGAGGCTCCGGATGCAGCCACAGCATTTTTGCAAGAGACCCTCCATGACTCCTGTGTATTCCCTCTTGGACATGCCTGGTCCTCACAAGCAGTAATGAGCGCCAGCCAGTGTCCTATTATTCACTAGATCTTTCACACAGCTCCCAACATCAGGTCTGCTAGTGATAATAAACTCCATCCCGGCATATCAACAGCTCAGAAATTTTCTGCCACAATTTTCAGGACAAAATGAAAGATCTGGGCTTCCCTGGTGGCGCAGTGGTTGAGAGTCCGCCTGCCGATGCAGGCGACATGGGTTCGTGCCCCGGTCCGGGAAGATCCCACATGCCACGGAGCGGCTGGGCCCGTGAGCCATGGCCACTGAGCCTGCGTGTCCAGAGCCTGTGCTCCGCAACAGGAGAGGCCACACCGTGAGAGGCCCACGTACCGCAAAAAGTAAAAATAAAAAAAATTTAAAAATGAAAGATCTTGTGAGAATGAGAGCTCTGAGGCTGTTTGGAACAGACTGATTTCACGGAGTTTGTCAACAGGAGATGAAAAATGCAAATTACACAGAGAGCTCTTTACACTCTTTGGAAGACCAAGTGGGCTCATCCACACCCGGATGGTCTCAGTAAATGGAGAGACTGGTTGAACCTGAGTCAGAGCACCGACCTTCCCTGGGCTCCTACTTGGTAGCCCGCTCTGGCCTGCCATTGGGGTTGCAAAAATGGCTCAGACATCTCGGAAGTAGACTCTCACATTCACTGACCATGTGACCGTGGGAAAGGTATTATACTTTCTCTCTCTCCCTCTGCCTGCATTTCCTCATCTATAAAATTGAAATGGTGATGGTATCTGTCTCTAGGGAGACTATTATTGTTGTGAAGCTTAAATATGAAAATTCATGTTAAGTGCCTCACCCAGGGCCTGGAACGTATAGTAGATGCCCAATAAATGCCAACTATTATTATGATTATTTTATAGAAGAACACTCAGGGCATAGAGGAGAACGTTATGAAAAAGACAGGAAGGCAGGGAAGCTTTTCTGAGCTAGATTTGGGGAAAACAGCAAGTTAGGCACAGTAAGAGATTAATAAAATCAAACATTTTAACAATATACTGTAATAAAAGTTATGCAAATGTCCTCTTTCTCTCTCTCAAAATATCACATGGTACTCACTCTTCTTCTTGTGATGATGTGAGATGATAAAATGCCTCCCTGATAAGATGCAGTCAGGTGAATGACGCATGCACTGTGATGTAGGCTACTATTGACCCTCTGGTGATAAGTCAGGAGGAGGAGGGCCTGCTTCAGGTGATCCTGGATCATTGAATCATGTCAATGTCCATCGTTGGATGTCAGGAGCAGACGGTGTCCGTGGCTGGGGATCCCGTGCGGGATGGAGCAAGGCGGCACGAGATTTCATCACACTACCCAGAAAGACATGCAGTGCAAAACTTTTGATTGTTTATTTCTGGAATTTTTCATTTAACATTTTCAGGCCACGGTTGACCTTGGGTAACTGAAACGATGGAAAGAGAAACCATGAATAAGAGGGGTCTACTCTATCTTCACCCCGATCCTAGCCTTGCTGTGCAACAAACAGCTTGGTTTTAGACAATAACAAAGAAAGATCTCTTAGAGGTTATGTTACAAGTCAATGATTTTCACATTTATTATTAGCTATTTTTAAACTCTTGCATGGAATGCAATATACAAAGCTGATTTTTTTAAAGCAATGTTTTAGTTGCGTGACTTTATTTTACAAATATAGATGATAACTTTAACTTATTATAAACTCAATCAATAAGAACAAGGCTGTTTTGATTAAATAAATTGGATGCTCAGGTTGATACAAAACTGCAGTTGTTATCCATAACCCCCCGACTTCACTTTTTTGTGTTTATCAAAACAGCCTGATAATTTTCATTAGTTTTTGTTGTACAGTATCTTGAAAACACTATTTACACAGATGAGTAGCTGTAAATACTGACAGGTTAGAAGAAAAACAGAAGGAGAAGTAAAGATGGCTTTGCAATCTTTGGATATTCTTGAAAGTGATCCAAAGGCTTAAAGGGAAGCCAAAGATATTATACAAACTATCCTAATCTAGATCATATTCATGGTGTAGAATTCATTCATTCATCCATTTATCCAATAAATACTCCATGAGTGGCTACCATGTGTCGTGTGCATTGCTCTAAACACTGAAGATGCAGCAGGGAGCTGCACAGAAGCACCCCTGTCCTCCTAAAGATAAGCACTTTAGCATGTGAGAGATGGGCAATCGATAAAATAAATGCTCCGTAAAATCTACGGCATCATTACGATACTATAGTATAATACAGTGACGAGCCCTATGGGAAAAAAATAAAGCAGAAAGGGGCTACGGACTCTGGGGAGGAGGGTGGTTCAATCTGAAACCGGTCAAGTTGGCCTCACTTGGAAGGTCTGAGCAGAAGTATGAAGGAGTGAGGGAGCTGACCTTGAGCCCAGGGAAGGGCATCTGGCCACTGCCACGGCCCCGGCGAGCAGGCTGCTGGACCAGTTCAAGGAGGAATAAGAAGGCTGCAGCTGAGCCTCTGGAGGCACTGAACAATGGGGAGAAGAGGAGATAAGGTCAGAGAAAAGGACAGGGAGGGATGGGGTTGGGACAGATCACAACTCTTCTCTTTCTTTCACATGCTCATCCAATTGGTCAGGAATGGCCTGGGAGGTCATTACAATGACTTTGGCTTCCTTGTGGAGTACAAGGAAAGGTGTTGGAGATTTCTAAGTGTCTGCCCTATGTTTTTACAGCTTCACTTGGGATGCTGGGTTGAGACCAGAGCGTAGGGAGTCAGGGTAGAAGCAGGGAGAAAAGGAGGTAATTGTAGTAATCCAGGGAGGGGTGGCTGGTGGCTTAGATCAGGTGGTGGTGGAAATGGTGAGAAGTGATTAGATTCTGGGTCTGCCTTGAAAATAAAACCGAAAGGAGTTCCTGACCAATTGGATGAGCATGTGAAAGAAAGAGAGGAGTCAAAGGGGACTCCAAAGCATTTGGCCCAAGCAAGTGGTAGGGTGAAAGGGGGGTTCGCCCCACCTGAGTTGGAAAGACTAAGGAAGGAGCAGGCTTGGAGTGGCTGTGAACCAGGACTTCCCTCTGAGATGTGTCACCTTCAAGATGCCCATTAGAAATCAAAGTGGAGATGGACAGAGGAGTCTGGCTATCGGGGCAGTGACGTGGTTCAACCTGGAACTGTCATCTGGGGAGTCATTGGCTGCAGATGGCGCTTAAAGCATTTGGGAGACCGCATGGGATCGGCAAAGCAGAAGGTGTGGAAAGAGAAGAGGCACGAGGGCTGAGCCTGGCGCTCGCCAACGTTAGGGGGTCAGGAATGGTTCAGTGGTTCAGCTCCTGCTTCAGTCAGGAAACTGACAAGGAGCCGGTGAAGGAGAAGGGATTGGAGGCCAGGATAGGGAGGTGCTCTGGAAATCAAGAGAGGACAGCGCTTTAAGGACAAGGAAGTGTTCAGCTGTGTCAAATGTTAACAGGACAAACTAGAGGTGGCCTGAGACTAGACTGCTGGCTTTAGCCAAGCAGAGTTCATGGGTACTGGGTGACCCTGGTAAATCCTGTTTGGATGGAGTGGTGGGAACAGAAGCCTGACCAGGTTATTGCAAGAGGGAAATGGAGGAGAGGGATTGAGACAGACGTAAAGACCGCTCTTGCCAGAATTTTTGTTATAAAGGAGAACAGAAATGAAAAGGCAGCTGAAGGGACAGGTAGAATTGGGTTGGTTGGTGGCTGTTTGTTTTAATGCAGGAGAGATCTTGGCGTGTTTGCACACCGATGCCGACGACCCGGGAGAGAAGGAACGTGCTGTGATGTAGGCGGGAGAAGGGCCTGAAGCCGTGTCCTTGGAGCGTAGAAGAGGTCAAGTTTATGGCAACACTGGAAGTATTATTTTTGCAGCCCTGCCCCCAGGCGATGACAAGAGAAGTGAACCCAAAGACAGCAGGGCCGTGTCTGGCCACAGAGTTAAATGGAAAAAGCAGGTTACAAAGCAGAATGAGGCCCCTTAAAGATACAGTGAGAACCTGTATACTTTGTACACAGAAACGTCTGGAAGGAAATGAGCGTTCATCTGGGCCAACGCAGAGCATTCGGGGCTAGTTTAGAACGGAACAAGCCACCAGGCAGACAGGGGAGAGGGTGGTTCCTTCTCCCCCTCAGCGTCAGCATCTGGCAATGGCAATGAATCAACTAGGCAGATGTCTGCACGTGGACTTCCTCGTTGCTTCTAGCCCATTGCTTAAAAAGGTCCCTGTTGGGCTTCCCTGGTGGCGCAGTGGTTGGGAGTCCGCCTGCCGATGCAGGGGACGCGGGTTCGTGCCCCGGTCGGGGAGGATCCCACATGCCGCGGAGCGGCTGGGCCCGTGAGCCATGGCTACTGAGCCTGCAAGTCCGGAGCCTGTGCTTCACAATGGGAGAGGCTACAACAGTGAGAGGCCCGCATACGGCAAAAAAAAAAAAAAAAAAAAAAGTAAGTCCCTGTTTCTTTCCATGTCTTTCTTCCCTGTGATTTTTTTGACCTCTGACAGGATCGTAAACTCTATCCCTATCCAGCCTGAACCCCTAACTTCAGAGTTAGATCATTTGCAGCTGCAGAAACAAGATTCAGTTGGTCCAAAAAGGCAGAAGTGGTCTGCATTGGAAAACAGCTTTGCCATGCTGCTTTGGTCAGCCGAAAGAAGATATGACCCTGGGGGCACGAACCTAAACTAAAAAGGCTTCCCTTCTGCTCTAAATTTTTGAAGAAGGAGTTTTGATCCGTATAAAACCGAGATGTACATCTCCTAATAATTCCTGTTTAAAACTTCCTATTTGAGACATTATGTTACTTTCTCTCCCAGAGTCCTTTAATTTCACCAAGATTGAAAAAAAGTGTCCCTGCTCCTAAGATCAGTTTTTTTCCTTTCTGGGTTAGCTTGGCCCCATGAGACGCCATCCCGGATAGGGAAAACGCTCCCAGTGCCAAGACGATAACGGTAAGAACAACAATAATTTCTAGAGTGTTTCATACATGCCCAGCACTGTGTGAAGGGCTTAGCGTAAGTTATCTTAGTAAGTCCTCACACCCAAACTATTATCAGCCGCACTTTGCCGATGGGTAAACTGAGGCTCAGAAGAGCTGAGCCACTTGCCCCCACAGCTAGTCGGTGAAAGAACCAGAAGTCGGTGCAGATCTGATGACCCCAGGGCCTGGACCTCTGCTCTGTGCCACTCCCTTCCCAGATACCATCACTAAAATATTAAAGTGGTCTCTCCAGATTAAGGGGTGATGGGCAAATTCTATTTTCTTCTCTTGGCTTGCATATACTTCTAAGACATTCCGCAATAAACGTGTTACCTTTGAGATAAGGCTAAGAAAATTAACATAAAATATTTTTAAAGGGTAAGGGAAAGGAACGCTGGACCCAGGCTCCCCCCAGAGAGGAGGGCTGTGGGTAGGGAACCTTCTGCTGTGTTCCTGCCTGGAGCTACCTTGTGCCGAGTGGCCACGGGGAGAGGCATCCATGGCCCACAGGGGCCTCCCCCTCAGTCCCGAGGGACAAAGTCCCTTAATGAAGGTGACCCAAATAGTTTTCTATCTAAAGCACGCAAGTTATTTGTGTCAAACCCACTCCATGAGGCAGGAGTTGGCAAGTTATTTTTGATTCAGTGAAAGTGTTCTCTGGAGCCATCAAAGCGTCTTGAAGGGGACTGTTCCTCTGGTTGGCTCTGAGGGGGCCCTTTCTCTGCTCTCAGGAAGCCCTGCTTTGGCAGGTGACTTTGCTGTGTTCGCCTCACTCTCCCACTGCTGTGTCTTACTAGCTTGGAGGGACCGGCATGGGGAGGGGAGGGGGGGTGTGAGCTCCCCCTAGTGCTGCTTTGTTGACCTTGCAGGAGACAGGGACGGAGTCAGTCAGCGCCTGCCCTGGGTAACCATTTCACAGGGTCCCCGTGATGGTTCATCACGTCACCAGGAAGGAGCATGGGCGGCCGGCAGACCCTCAGCCTTGCTAACTACGGAACACCTACCTACAGTTCTCCGGCTGTGGCTGCGACATCAAAGATCCAGAAATAACAAATCCACTGACCCATGGGAAAGCTGCCCTTACCCCCAGTGCCCCAACACCAGAGTAGGTGCCTCCCCATCTATGTTCTAGGCGGGAAGCTCAAAGCAGAACCCGGGTGACCAAGCGTTGCTGTCTGCCGAAGACCCAATTCTAGGGAGAGAGGTGCACTCTGGGCAGCATCCAGGAGTCAACAGCCCTAGCAGGGCCCTTTCTTTTTTTTAATTAATTTATTTTTAATTTATTTATTTTTGGCTGCGTTGGGTCTTCGTTGCGGTGCATGGGCTTCTCAATGTGGCGGCTTCTGTTGTTGCGGAGCACAGGCTCTAGGCACGGGGGCTTCAGTAGCTGTGGCTGTGGCTCGCGGGCGCTAGAGCGCAGGCTCAGTAGTTGTGGCGCACGGGCTTGCTCCGCGGCATGCGGGATCTTCCCAGACCAGGGATCGAACCCGTTTCCCCCTCCTTGGCAGGCAGATTCTTAACCACTGCGCTACCAGGGAAGTCCCCCTAGCAGGGTTCTTTACGGCCCTTTAATTGATGGTTTTCGGGGTTAAGCATGGCCCTCGGTGCTCTCATGGATCACCCCACTACAAATGGGGCTTTACTGGAGGCAGTAAAACAGTGCCCCCAGAGAAGCAACATAAGGGTGTTTGTGCGGTCTTGTCCCCCTGCAGATCTTTGGGCCATCCGGCCAGCCTGTGATTAGCATACATCAGTTTAATACTCAGCAGCGGCAGATGGGACCTCTCTTGATTGGCTTTTTACCTGATAAAAGCCCATAAAGAAAAAAGAGGAATGTAGAAAAAAAGAGTCACAAACTCAAAGACGTTGAAAAGAACTTGGAGATCATCTACTCCCATAGTCTACACCTACGGCAGACCTCACTGACCCACACAGGATTCTTTTCCACTGAGCTCAAATCCAGCTTCACAGACCCCGTCAATATCACCCATCAGCTGCGACCATCATCCATGCAGTTGGCATGCAAAACAAAACTTATCTGACATCCCCAATAAAATCCAAACCTATCCTTTTACAGGTGGGAAAACCAGGCTTACACAAGGGGCGTGACGATGGCCAGAATCATTCAGGGAGTCATGCCAGAGGCAGTTAGAATCTTGGGCTCTCTGACTCCATGGCTCTTTGTACTGCACCAGACCCAGTGTTCTCGAATTAAAGAATCAGGGTGAATGGAAGATAAGGGGAAGATGGAATAAAATGTCACCTTATGGAAAGAACACGGGCTTGGCTTGAGTTGACCTGGGTTCAAATCTGACCTTGGGCAAGTGACTTCACTCTTCCTGGCCCTCAGTTTTTCCACCTGCAAAATGGGAATAATAAGTCTACCTCATGGAGCCATTGTGATGCTCAGAAGAGATGCTGTCCAGCTCAGTCCCAACACAAAGTAGGTAAAGAGTGTATGTCACCTTTCCCCCTGGCAACATCAGGCTTCTAATGCCTGTCACTTCCCTCCATGCCTTCTTCCCGGCCCAAACACCGCCGGTTCTCTTGATTGCCATCAGTGGTGGATGAGGCTTTGGTTTCCACGGTTGCCCGGCCCTGCTTATTGGACAGATGACTTTCATTGCCTGCAGGTCTCTGCTCAGAGTTGGCAAGGGCTGGGGCCGCTGAAGCTGCAATTCCAAGGCACCTGGGCTCTCCCCACTACAGAGAGTGCCTCGAGGATGGTCCCAGGCTCTCTGTATCAATTCCTGGGGAAGGGTGGTGACTTTTTCAGGAAGCTCCACACGGAATCGGGGTCAAGTGCTCATTGAGCAAATTATTACTCAAACTCCAAAAGCCATCTCTGGCTCTTCCAGGAGCTCGTGGGCTCCAAGGGCAAGGCCAAGGTCTTGTTCAGATCTGCATCTCCTGTGTCCACACCTCCAGGCATGTCGTAGGTGCTCATGGTGGACTGTGTTATCGACCCCAGTTCTCCACCCCTCCCTGGACCCACACCCTTTCTCTTGTGACTCTGTAATACTCTCTCACTAGGAGCACAATTCCCCACTCCAGGCCTGACCGTGTGATCGTTTTGACCACAGGGATGTGTGTTATTTACCTGTTTTGCTGCTGTAACAAACTACCCCCAGACTTAGGAGCCTGAAACAGCACATATTTATTATCTTACAGTGTCTGAGGGGCAGAAATCTCAGCATGGCTTAGTGGGTCCTCTGCTTCAGGACCTCTCACAGGGCCACAATATGTTGTCGGCTGGCCTGTGGTCATCTCCAGGCCTAACTGAGGAAGGTTCTCCTTCCAAGCTCATGTGTTTTGTTAGCAAATTCAGTGCCACGCAGACTGTTGGCTGGAGGCTGCCCTCAGTTCCCGGCCACATGGGCCACTTCAAAGCATATAAGCCAGGGAGATAATAAGAGAGAATCTGCCACAAACTCCCATAACCTAACCACAAAAGCCCATCACCTTTGCTGTGTTCTATCAGTTAGAAGCAAGTCACAGGTCCTGCCCATACTCAGGGGAGGGGATTACCCGGGATACAAGTGCCCAGAGGTGAGGATCACTGGGGACCATCTTAGAAGTCTGCCTACTGCAGGATGTTTGCAGATGCCACAAACAGTCTTGAGAAGCATGTGTGCAACTGAACTTGCTTCCTCTTGTGCTTCTGCCTCTACCAGGAGCAGCATATCCCCGAGGGAACCCACTACTCCCAGAAGGAGGCTGAGAGACCCATGATGCAGAGCTAAGTTCCCCCAGCCAGCCCCACCCTATAGCAGAGTCCCCAGTGAAAGTGTAGACTCCCAAGTGAGCTCAGCTGAGACCAGCAGAATCACCCAGTGGAGCCCCACCCAGATCAGTTAAACTTAGCAGATGCCACTGAGGTTCTGTGGTTGTCTGTGATACAGCAAAAGCTAACTGACGCCATGAACAATAAATATTAGTACAATACATAAGAATTTATTTTGCATCTCAGTTTTCTCATCTGTAGAAAGGGCATGATAATGTTTATACCTCACAGGGTCATGATAATGACCTCACAGGGAAATACTAGTATTTCCAAAATATTTAGAACAGTAGCTGGTATATAGTAACCACCGTAAGTGCTCATTGAATTAAAATAAATAAATCAATAAGAGCTAGCTAACCTGTTTGAGTGTTCATCAGTTGTTGAACACTTTATATGCATTGTCTCATTTACTCATTACAAGAATTCTATGAGGTTGGTTCAATTATTATCTTCATTTCCCAAATGGAGCTTAAAAAGTGTAGGAAATTTGCACAGAGAATACAGCTAGTGTGTAAGGAAGCCAGGATTCAAACTAATGATTAACTCAATAAAACCCAAGATTGGAAATCTAAGAGCACAGAGTCATCAATGAAGAGACTGGTAGAGTAATGAGAGGGGCAAGCAAGTGAACCGGGGTGATTCAGGACAGGGGCTGCGGAAGCAGGGCAGGCGTCAGGGCATTCCTTTTGTTTGTGCCTTTATGCATCTCTCACAAGAGACCTTTTCAAACAAGAAAGTCAATTGGAGATGGGAATTAGATGCTTCAGTTATGACTGCAAGATGGAGGTCAATCAGGTGAAAGTTCAGAAAGGGGTCAATGTCAGGAAGAACTAGATAAGAATCACAGCTACTAAACCATGAATAGATGTCTGAGGAGGCAGTGGGCTCCACCACAGTGTGCAAGCAGATTGTGGAGCCTGACGTGCCTAGAATGTCGCACAGAGATTGCTGCCCTGGAAGGGAAGCCAAGTGACTGACCTTGTAAGACCTCTTCCAGCTCTGAGTCTGAGCCTCTAAGGAAGCAACTGAGTATGTGGGAGCATGACCAAGACTGGCCAATGGGGAGCGGTCACCTGGTTCATTTCTGATTCCATGGCAAGAAACAAAGACAATTTACAATAAAGCTCTTTTTTTTTTTCCAAAAAAATAGTTGTGGATAATCGGTTATAATTCCAAGCACTGAAGGTGGTCAATGAAATTAATCATCATCGTGGTCCCCAGCAGACAGCTTGAATGTTGTTAACCCTCACCGGGACCACGGGCGAGGGTTACCTCCCTGCCCAAGCCCCTACTTAGACCTGACCAAACTTTGCTCCCTGACTTAACCTCCTTCCCTTTCCTTTCCTTCTCTACCTGGCTTCCCCAAAGCTCATTCTCTTACAATGGAAAGAGGCAGCTCCTTCCTCTCTGGCTTTCTGCTGGTGTCCCCATCTCTTCCTTCCGGAGTCTCCTCAACAGCCATCATCTCTGCTCTCCCTTTCCTCTGCCCACCTTCCTTTCTTACCAATCCTCAATCCTCCACAAGGTGATGTTAGCCACCCCGTGGGGTGTGGGCCACCCATATGCCAGCAACTCCCTGGTCTCATGCTCTAGCCCAGATCTCTCCCCTGAGCTGAAACTTGTATGTTCAACTGTGGCTAGATGTCTCCACTGAATGACCCCAGGCATCTCCGAATCAATCTTTGCAAAATTTCCTCTTTACCTTTCACCCAAAGCAGTCCTTTTAAATGGCATCATCTACTGTTTTACTAAGCTGTGTGTTCTTGGGTAACTTCTTTCCCTCTCTGAACCTCAGTTTTGCCATCTGCGGAATAAGGAGGTTAGATTGGGTTATTTCCAAAGTCCCTTTCTTTCAATTCTGACATCTTGTTACTCTAAGGTTTTAGGACAATAAATGGTGCTATGTTCTATTGGGTTAGAAGACAATATAATTTAAAATAATAATAGTAATAATAATAATAGCTGAACTTTATAGTAATAGTAATATTATTATTAATAATAATAGCTGAACTTTATTGACCAATTACATGTGCTAGAAATTTCTGTAAGGACTATCTATGGATCACCTCCATAGGGTGGTCCCATCACCATTATCTCTATTTTATAGATTAAGAAACAGAGGTTCAGGTAGGTTAGGAAATTTGCCAAAGACACACAGCTGTGGTTGCACTAAGATTCAAACCTCCATGATCTGGCTCACATTCTTGGGCTCTAGACATGGGTCAGTCTTGAGTTTGAGTCTTAGCTCCAGATTTTTTAACTGTTAATTTTGTCAACTCTGCCCTTGGGCAAATCTTTTGCCCTTTTAGGACTCAGTTTCCCTATCTTCCAAATGGGAGCAGTAATCATAGTATTAACTCACTTGCAGACCTGCAGGATTAAATGAGATAATACTTTGAATATAATCTAAGGACTTTTCTTGTCCCACACAATGCTGAGCCCTCCCACCCAGGATGAAGTGTGGCTAGTCCCCCGGGCTCTCGCTGCAGTAGGGAAAGGATACCAGGTAGGAATGCAGAGAAAGGCTGAAAAGCCTAGACCCTAAGAAAGCTAGGACGTAAGTATCGACTTGGGGAAAACACTGTTGACTCAGAGCAAATCTTCCCGTTCTCCAAGCAGAAGAGAAGACTTCTGAGAAACACTGAGTGAGTAGACTTGGGGCTTTCCTGAGAAAGAGTGTCCATCCTGCCCAACAGCCCAGGTCTCCGTGTGGGGTGGGGGAGAAGGGAGGGTGATAAATTCCAGATAGGTTCCGGGATCTGAGAGCAAAGGGGACTTGTGGCCCTCCTCACCGCCTCAAAAAATCATTCCACAGAAGGAACTGTCTCATGTCTGGGCAGAAGGGCCAGAGACCACCTCCCAGCATTCTTTGCTCCCAGGTGGCTCAGGAACTACAGAAAGTTTCTGGGGCCAGAGCAGTGAGGATGTAACTGACAAGACCATCAGAAGAGGCTTTGCCGTCCAGAGGAAGGAGGACCCAGCGCAAGCCCACAGGGACCATGGGGTGGGAACCAGGATATCCTGGCAACCAGCAGGTGGATAGATGACAGCATACCTGGTACCAGATACCCATACCCTCTTCAGGTCCCACAATGCCTCCAGGCCCTGAGAGGCCCCCGGAACTTAGGAAATAACCCTGGGGCAAGGTGGTACCCAAAGGGCCTGAGGTTCGGTTTCTGCCATTCACCAAACTGGGGGCTCAAAATAAAAGCTTAGTTCAGGTAGGAAAAAAGAAAGGAAGTGACGGTTCAGTTTTTGTCCCTCTGGGTCTCTGGACTCTTACCATGGCCATGCATACGTAGAGCCCTCAGCCAGGTGCTTGGCACGCGTGAACACAGGATGCATGACTGCTGACAATGTCACCACCTCCTGGGGGAAGCTCCCTCCTGTCCCAGCCCTTCATGGTCAGTCGGCATCTGGGCTCCCTGGGACAGAAACAAAATGGGGCAATGAAGTACGTTTGCTCCCTAGTCTTTGCAACCCCAGGCATCTTCTATCCAACTCCAGAAAAAGAAACCACCTTCCTCTCCCACTAATAAGAGAAGCTGAGTGATGCCACTGTGAAGATGAAGTGGCTTCTGAAGATGATTCTTTGACCCTGGAATTCAACTTGAATTGTGTCTATCTGTTCATTAGTTAATTAGTTCATGAGTTTGTTTACTTAGTAACGGCCAAATTCTGGGAGACACAGCTACGGGAAGGAAAATCCTTTAGATTCATGCAGCTCAAACATTAAGGTACCACATACCACGTGGGGATCTTGTTAAAAGGCAGATTATGATTCAAGGCCTGGAAAGGGGCCTGGGTCCTACATTCCTCACCAGCCCCCGGGTGATAGTAACCCAGCTGATCCACAGACCACATTCAGACCTCAAAAGTCAGACACACTGGGTTCAAATACCAACTCTGGCTCTTGGCGGCTGTGTGAACTTGAGTAAGTTAATGAACCTCTCTGAGCCCCAATGTCATCTTTTATTAAATGAGATTATATAACTTCTTCATGAACGTTTGTGTAAGTTCTTAAAGACTCTTCCTCAGAGCATGGCATGTCATCAGCATTCAACAGGTGGCAATGTGAGTTATTAGGACAGCCTGGCCCCATTTCTGCAGAATCTGGGGACACACCTTTCTGCCCAATCCCAAGGATTCCTCTTGTCCTGATATTCTAGTAGTCTGTGGAAACAGAACAGCTCTGGAATGGAGAAGACGGGGGCTGTCCACAGGGAGGGGCAGCATTTGTCTCCACTGTCAGTCTGTGGTTGGTTATCATTCCAGACCAGCTGGAAGCAACCTGCTCTCAGAGCTGATCCTGCCTGGGCAGCAGCCCTTGTCTCCCCTCTTCAGGGGTATCGATCCCCAGGAAGCTCAAGATGTGCCTTTATTATTCGTTTGCTGCAATCAGCACGAATATTAGGGCAATTCCCTGGCTTGAGATCGATTTGCCAGACTGAGTCTCTCTCTGAGGTCCCCAGAGCCAGTGGCAATTTGGCAGGACCCAACCCTGGAAGTAAAATTTCAGTTAAATATACTGGAAATTAGATTAGATTTTATTAGTGAGAGGAAAAAGGAAAGATGACAACAACCAAAGGCTCAGAGGGGACAGGCGTACGTACACCAACAGACAAACCCAAAATGAAAAAACCACTTTGCAGCCTGACTCACCAACCTTGAAGAGCCAAGGAACAACTGTCCAGCTTGGGGCCAAGAGGAGGCGGGCTCAGCTCCAGTGCTACCCACTGGAACGGAGATGGCTGTCACCACAGAGAGGCAGGGCAAAGCTCTGAACGCACGCTGAGCCTCAGTGCAGACCGCCTAGGTGAAAGAGTCAGTGAGATCCTGAACATTGCCCACTGCGAGGCATGGACTGGGTGATCAGAATAAGAAACACAAAACTCACAGTAAGAAATATATTTTACATCCTGGTCCTGTGCAGGCATATGTCTATTTCAATAGCTATAACAACACACAGAGTGTAAACAAAATAATATCCTTCCTGCACGTGTTAATAACTGCAAACACCTAGAGCAATTCCTATGCCCTATAATCTAAATTTTTTATAAATAATAACTTATCCCTACGAAGTGACTGCTATAATTATACCTATTTTATAGATGAAGAAAGTGAGGCTCAGATTCTCTTGCATAATTTGCCCACAGTCCCAGAGCCAGAAAATGGCAGAGCCAAGAATCAAATCCAGGCAGATCCACTACACTACTGCATCTCGTAATTTCTGTTTGATTCTGTCCTGGTTGGAGACCTGCTACACTGATTTCATGATCACCAAAGGATCTCAATCTACAATTTGAAAAATGCAATTCTAATATGTCCATGTGGATATGTCCTTCCCACAATACTGGGTGTGACTCTAACTGGGGTAGAATTTTTCATTTCTTCTACCACTACCAACCTGATTACTCAGCACCCTCTTGGACCCACTTTATCGGTAGCCCCCAGTAAAGACCTTTAGAGTTGACTGAGAAGCAGGCGCATTTCAGAAAGCTGTCTTTAGTGACGGTAAAAATAAAAGCAGTTGTTAGTCAACCGTATGTGCCAGGTTGGGACCGGGGATTTCCATTCATCGAATCACGGCATCTCATGGGGATCTCTGAGTGACATATTAGCATCCCCGTATCACCACTAGTACAATCAAGGTTCAGAGAGATGTACCACCTTCTCCAGTATCACCAGGCTAGCAGGTGACTGCCTCAGGATTCAAGCCCAGGACTGCCTGTCAACTCCATCGTGGGTTGAACGGTGGCCCCCCAAAAGATGTATCCACCTGGAAACTGTGAACGCGAGCTTATTTGGACAAAGGGTCTTTGCAGATGTAATTAAGGAGCTCAAGGTGCGATCTCCCTGCATTAAGCATGTGGACTCTAAGTCCAATGACACCTATCCTTATAAGAGACAGAAGGGGAAGAGACAGACAGAAGAGAAGTCCATGTGAAAACAGACAGAGATTGGAGTGATGCTGCCACAAGCCAAGGAATGCCTGGGGCTTCCAGAAACTGGAAACGGCAAGACAAGATTTTCCCCCAAAGTCTTCAGAGGGAAAGTGGTCCTGCCAACACCTCGATTTCAGATGTCTGAACTGCAGAACTGGGAGAGAATAAATTCAGTTGTTTGAAGCACAAGTTTGTGGTAACTTGTTACGGCAGCCTTGGGAAACTAATACAGGCTCCTACTTCCTTGAACTCTCAAATATCCCCAGCTTAATAGATGCACCTCATCCTTGTTTCAGGAGGGTCTTCTCACCCTTGGGACCAGTAGGTAAGGATTCTATCTTTGTCATTAGAAAGACCTGGCCCTGAGTCTCCACTCCACCACTTCTTGATGAGGTAATTTTGGACAAGTCCATTCACATGAATTTCAAAAAGGCAAAACTAAGATAAGGTGATTAAAGTCAGAAGAATAATTCCCTTGGAAGGGCCAAAGGAACTTTGGAGTTCTGGGAATATTCTATGTCTCAATCTGGGTGGTGGTCATATGGAGTACACGTATACAAACACTCACTAAAGTGTACACTTGACATTGATCCAATAAGTACCCCTTACCATATATATTGTATATGTTGCACCTCAATTCCCAAAAAATATTTTAAATAGATAAATTCAGCAGCAAAGATGAAATGGAGGCCTGGATGGTTAGGTTAGCACAGTTCTTAGCACAGAGTAAGAATTCAATACATGTTCAGTATATTTCATTATTATCCAGTGGTTTTCAGGAAACTAAGGGTGTGCTTCAGCGTGAAGAAGCCCCTCCCTTGCCTCTTTGAGTGTCTCTAGTTTCCTCAGCTAATCTAGGGAACCTGATACTTCTCTGGGGATCAGTTTGGAAAGACTATTCTCTAAGTGCTTTAATATTGGTCCTGAAACCCGACTCATGAATGGGCCTGGAAAGTTCCCAGCAGGACACCGTTGGTTTGCTCTACGGTGTAAGTCTTAATCTCTTGCCCCTGAGATTACCATGACAAAAATACATAACATTTTCCTATGCAATGGGCTTGAATTATCCCAGGGATAATGGAAAGGTATTTTTCATCTTTAGGGTGTTAATGAATATAAATGGGATTCACAGCCCATTTCTCTGCTTTTTCTTCCCTCTGGGAAGTGAGATCATAGGAGGAAAACTTCCAGGGCAGGAAGGGAGAGGATCCCTTGTGTTCAACCCTCCCACTTAAGACATCTCCGAGTATGGGAATGACTTCAGCAACCCCAATGGCTTCCCTTTCTGCCCAATTGGTAATAAACTCCTCCAAGTAGAAAGCAATTGATTTATCACATTACAAGATTTTTTAGCTACAAGGAGTTGCCAGCCAACAAACTTTTCTAAGTGAACCAGGGACCCAGTGAATGCAATGCTTACACATTTTTTCTAAGATAGACTACTTCTCTTTCTGCTTGTGGCTTTCTTCTGGGCAGTAGGGAAAGTGTTATCTTGATCCAAATTAGTCCATCTCTCAGGGAAATAATTCTGCCACCTTCCCCCCTCTCATGTTTCGTTTATGGTGGATTAATTTCAGAACCCCGCAAGTTCTCTTTTTCCTCTGGTCATTTTTACATGTCATTCGCTGTACCTGGAATATGTCTCTCCTCTCTTTTTCACCAAGGAGAGGTGAGAGTCGCTAAAATGGGGAGGGGGGCGGTACCAGAAGGAATCCTTGTGGCAATAAAATGTTCTGATCTGAGTAGATCAATGTCAGTATGTTAGTTGTGATCTTTGACTAACATAGTAGAGATGGTGCTGTTGGGGGCAAGTTGGTAAAGGGTACACAGGATCTCTCTGTATTATTTCTTGTAACTTTATGTGAATCTCCATCTCACAATAAAGCATTTGATTTTCTTAAATCTCCTTGGATAGCCTAATATGCAGTCAGGGTTCAGAATGATCACTCCCGCCCAACACCACCCAAGAGAAATTTCTGTGATGCTGGAACTCTTCTATCTGCATTTTTAATACAGTAGCCACTAGCCTTAATAGCTGCATATAGCCGTTAAGCTGTTGAAAGGTGACTAGTGTGACTGAGGAACTAAATGTTTAATGTTGATTAATTTAAATTTAAACAGCCACATGTGGTTTCATTCGTTTGCTAGGGCTGCCTTAACAAAGTACCACAAGCTGGGTTGCTTAAACAACAGAAATTTAGTCTCACAGCTCAGGAGGCTAGAAGTCCAAGATCAAGGTCTCCGCAGGGTTGCTTCCTACTGAGGGCAGTCAGAGAGTATCTGGACTTGGCAAGATGTGTTTTAAGAGAGCAAACCAACTCCTCTAAAGCAGAGGGTTGGGAAAGATGAGTAGAGATGAAGCTGGAAAGATAAGTTCAGGCTACAGACCATTGATCATTTAAGGAGCTACCTGAAAGATGCCTCTTGTCCACAGTGCCCTGGGCTAGCCCTGGACCTAGATTCAAGTGAGATTCACCATCGCTATCATCAACACCATCTTACTCACCTTCATCATTATTACATCATTATTTGCAACATTACAATCATCAACATCACTGTCATCATCACTGATGTTGTTGCCACCATCACCATCATCACCATCATCATCATCTTCTTCTTCTTCTTCATCATCATCACACAAACCTCTTCTGAGGAACTCTGACTCTGTGAACTGTGGCTGAGAGCACTGGGCTTGAGGGTCAGGCGCATGAATTTGAATTCCAACTTTATCACTAACTGTCTGTGTATATATATATAGATTCCAGAAGTCAGTCTCTATAAGCCTCAGTTTCCTCATCTGGATAATGTGTGAAGCTCAAATTAGAAAAATGAATGAGGAAAAGCTCTATCAATACTGTGAAACAGAATATCAAGCAGTGAAGATATTCTTTTCTCATTAATATTATTCTGGGTCTTCCCTATTCTACCTTGCACCTGATTTCCCAGGAATATTACCCTAAAGTCGTACCTCAACTCCTGTGACACAGTTACAATCTCAACATCTCATCGCCCCAGTGTTGTGGGGAAAATATGGTATTGAATCCTCCCAAGCTCTGTGACATCAGGTGAGTTACCTTCCCTTTCTGAACCTGGTTCCTTGTATAGAAAAAGAGATCATAATGTTGTTGTGAGTATTCAATGAGATCATGAATGTTAAGTGCTGGGCGTATTGAAGGTACCTCATGGATGTCCATGCCGTGTCCCTCATTACTCCTTTAAGGGCGGCATTAACATAGGACACCCAATATATTGGGAAAACAACAACGTGAAGAAAAAAACTGCCTTGTGCTTGTTCACTCAAGGAGACCCTGGACGAACTTAGACCAGGATGTAGGTCTCCTGACTTCAGACCAGGGACCTCTGGACTAGACCGCAGCAGTCGAAGAAGAGAGTTACCCCCTCTTTCCTCATTTTCAGTGTATGAATGAATAAGAATTCCTGAAAGAAAGTTGCTGCTGCAGATAGCTCTTAGGAGAGAGATGGGCTGCCGAGAGCTGGAGACACAGGGAGGGGGGGGAATAGCGTTATCTACCCCAATACACATACGAAAGCATCAACTCATCTGTGCTTGCCTCAGTTACAGACAGAACTTTCCTTTCCAACCAGAGTCACTTCAATAGCCAGCCTAATGTCCTATGGAAGGAATATGTGCCTTGCATGCATGAGCTGTTATCTATTTCTCCACAAAGGCCAATTTGGGGACGCCAGACAGCATGCACAGAAAAGTTAAAATGAAATGCGAACTGAAGTGTTAGACACCAAGGGAGCATGTTTCCATCCATTGGTGGGTAAATGGGAGGCTGGGGCATGGATTGCTGGTTAATCCTCTCAGGCAGGGAGGCAGGCTTCCAAGCCTGCCATGTAGATTGTGCTCTGGAATGGCACAGTGGGAGGGGATGGTGTAGGGAGCAGAGAACACCAGTCTAGAAATAGGGAGACCTGAATTCTAGTCCCAGACGTGCCAAAACTTACCTGCACCCTTTAAATCAATCCAGTTCCCCAATGAATCATGCACAGAGCAAAGGAAGTTGTGTAGGATAAAAATGATCACAACAGGTGGATGGACCTAGAGTCTGTCATACAGAGTGAAGTAAGTCAGAAAGAGAAAAACAAATACCGTATGCTAACACATATATATGGAATCTAAAAAAAAAAAAAAAAAAAAGGTTCTGAAGAACCTAGGGGCAGGACAGGAATAAAGACGCAGATGTAGAGAATGGACCTGAGGACACGGCGAGGGGGAAGGGTAAGCTGGGATGAAGTGAGAGACTGGTATGGACATCTATACTCTACCAAATGTAAAATAGATAGCTAATGGGAAGCAGCCACATAGCACAGGGAGATCATCTTGGTGCTTTGTGACCACCTAGAGGGGTGAGATAGGGAGGGTGGGAGGGAGACGCAAGAGGGAGGAGATATGGGGATATATGTATACGTATAGCTGATTCACTTTGTTATACAGCAGAAACTAACACACCATTGTAAAGCAATTATACTCCAATAAAGATGTTAAAAACAAAATGATCACAATCACTGCTACTTATTAGTAATTGCTTTTATTCATCTTTTGAGCTCCTACTATGTGCCAGGCACTGTGCTTGAGACAGATATGGTCCCAGCCCTCTCAGTATGTACAACCTGACAGAAGAGACCAGGAGCAAACTTTTAATTACATCTCCTATAAAATCTATATGTATATCATTTCAGATTGAATGGTGATTACCAGAGGCTGGAAGGTAGTGGAAATAGGAAGAGGTTGGTTTAAAGGTATAAACTTTCAGTTACAAGAAAACTGAGGTCTGAGGATCTAAGGTATATCCTGGTGCCTCTAGTTGATACTGTATTGTATAATTGAAATTTCGTGAGAGTAGAACTTAAGTATTCTCACACACACACACACACACACACACACACACACGCCAAAGAAAGGTAAATGTGTGAGATGATGGATGTTCTAATTAACTCAACTGTGGGAATCCTTTCACTATGTATACGTATATCAAATCATCACGTGGTACACTTTAAAGATATTACAATTTTATTTGTCAATTATACCTCCATAAAGCTGAAAAAAAGAGTTAACTAGGCAGAAAAGATTGGTGGGAGTGCACAGAGAGAAAAATAAGATGAGAATTTTCAAGTAAAGGGAATATCAGACCCTATGTTGAGCTCTTTACTTACATAATCATATTTTATTCTTACAACAATTCTTTGAAGTTGGTTTCATGATTATCCCCAATTTACGAATGAAAAGCAGGGTCAAAGATGGATAGGTCAAGCTATCCATGTGATTTTCATAAGTGGTGGACATGGGAAAATGGGATTTGAACCCAGGAATGCTGGACTTCAAAGCTTTAGTGTCTTGACTGCTACACGCTCCTCTCTCCCAGACCACTTAGGTCATCCTCCTGTTCTTCCTGGTCCTCACACTCAAACTCTCTCCCTCCCTGAAATTAGCTATTGTGATATTAAATTAATACTGTGTAATAAACAACCTCAAAGTGCTAGTGGCAGACGGACCTAGAGATGATCATACTAAGCGAAGTAAGTCAGAAAGAGAAAGACAAATACTATATGATATCACGTACGTGGAATCTAAAGTATGATACAAATCAATGTATCTATGAAACAAAAACAGACTCACAGATATAGAGAACAGACTTGTCGTTATCAAGGGGGAGGGGGGGGAGGGGAGGGAAGGAATGGGAGTTCGGGATTAGCAGAGGCAAACTATTATATATAGGATGGATAAACAAGGTCATACTGTATAGCACAGGGAACTATTGATATATTCACTATTTTGTGACAAAACATAATGGAAAAGAATACACATATAACTGAGTCACTTTGCTGTACAGAAGAAACTAACGCAACATTGTAAATCAACTATACTTCAATAAAATTTTTTAAAAAGCAGCTGCTTCTAGGAAAACAAATAAAAAAATTTTTTAATGCTAGTGGCTTACAACCCGTGTAGGTAACCAAGTGTTCAGCTGGGATATCTGGCCTCAGTTGGGCTTGACGCCACCCTGTGGGTTGAGTTCATGTATGTTACATATGTCTTCATCCCGGAACCAGAGGCTACCCATTCTTTGCAATAGTGGATTACAGGAGAGTAAGAGGCCAACCTAAATCATGCAAGAACATTTAAAGCATTCACATCATGTTCACCAGCATTCCATTGGACAATGCAAATCACATGGCCAAGTCCAAAAATATTGGATGGAGAAGTATATTCTGCAAATTACAGTAGGAGATACTACAAAGTCACACGGTAAAAAATACGCATGTATAATTGGTTTCAGTTATCCAATCTACCATACACTCTGACACCTTGGCTCCTGAATCCCGCTCAGACCCTCTGAAGCAGAGATTGGCAAAATGCTCCCCCAGTTTCTCCTTTTCCTCCCAAGAATGCTGCTAAACTACAATTTCCAAGCTTCTTTTCTTCTAGGTGGGACTGTGTGACTTCTTCTGGCCAGTAGGATATGGGCAGAAATGATGTTTACATCTTCCAGGTCTGACCCTAAAATTTGCCAAGCCATCCTCCCCTCTGTCCCTCTCCCATGTCTGCTGGCAGGTGACCTGGTGGAGAACTTCAAGGCCTGAAGTAACCACTGGGTGGAAAAAACTTAAGTCTCTGCATCTTTGCTTGAAGAAGAGGGCTCAGCAGAGCCCACCTGACCAATAAGAGCCAGAGTGGGCTTTATGGAAGCAAGAACTAAGCTTTTGTGCTAAGCCTCTGAGATCTGAGGATTGTTTCTCACAGCAGACAACTCTAACTAACACATCCTCCTTCTCCTTCCTTGGTAGCCTGGGCCAGACCCTGGTTCAAACTTTCCCAGCCTCTGTGGTAAACTGTGCTTGATGATGCCCTCCCAGCCTTCACATCAGGGAAGAGATGAGAAGGAGCCCCTGTTCAGAGCTGTGCTGGGTTTCCCCATCTGCAAAGGTACCGGATGACTCCTTGGGACCCCTCTGACTCTGATATTTGCCCTTTCTGAGACCACAGTAGGGGGTTATACTTGACTGAGTGAGTTTGAGGACTGAAGAGAGGTCTAGTGAAGGGGAAGGCTGGGGTTGGGGACACTCCTGGGAGAGGACTCGTCTTGGAGAAAGAAGGACCCAGGATTATCAACTAAACAAAGCCCTGGTTCTCAGAGAGGAGTGATTCTGCATATACATGGATGGCTGTCATTGGTTAAGACCAGCCTCTTGGGCGCATGTTTAAACCCTAAGGAGTGAAGAGGATATGGGTTAAGAAAACAGAAGAGCTGTTCACTAAAGCCTGTGGTGCATCGGGACCCCAACAACCTTCCTTGCCCTCCTCCCCCTCCGCAGAGGGTAACCCAAATGAGGAGCAGCCCCTGCCTCTCCCACCTCACCAGAGTCCACTCCCACGGGGGATACTACTCCTCCAAAGTTGCTTGTTCCAAGTTCCTTTAAGGAACCCTCTCAACGGGCATGAAGAACCACTGACCAAGTTCTCTGACTGAAACAATTCAGTGAAATCCCATTTGCCACTTCCTGATGGGTATTACTTTTGCTCCTCTCCACTGACAAACAGCGAGAGAACATCAGAGAGTGGGGGGTTGAGAGGATGGCCAAGCTCTGGGGGAAAGAAAGTAGAAAAGAAAGAGAAGCTCAAGGAGAAAAGGAGGCAGAGCCCCCAGGGCAGCCATGGAGGAATAAAAGGTGGTACAGGGAGCCCTACCAGACCCGAGAGGTGAGCAGAGCATAGAGCTATAGAACCCGGAAGGGGTTGTCAGAAGATCTCTCCTCATGGACCCCAATCAAGCCCGTCTCAGGGATGGCTCTTATGCCATTGAGTGTCCTGGGTAAGTCATGGCATTTCCTTTAACCCAAGTGTCCTCATTTACAAAATGATGCCCATAAACCTACCTCGATGGATTATCCTACAGAATGAAATTCACTGGATGTGAGGCGCCTGGTGCAGAGTAAATGCTCAGTACGCAGCCTCAATGATGATTGCGACGATGGTGGTGATGAATCAGGGGTTCAACTTGCATGTTAGGCCTCAGCTGTATCTATGGAATGGAAGCTTACTGCCCCTGATGAAGTGAGCCAAAGTACTGGGAGCTAAGTGGGGGAAATGTGTATTTTGGCAGGGACCCTTTCCTATTTCGGAATCAGGGTATGCAAACTGCCATTTGAGAGCGTATATATTAATACAGGTAAATAAACCTTGGAATTAGCATGTAGAACACAGCGATTAAGATTCAGCTCACACATTGCAGAGACGACATTAAGAGCTCCAAATTTTCACCATTCCCTTTATCCCTACACCGTGACATATGACTTTGTGGGCCCTCTCACTGTAGAGGTGGAGTCTATTTTCCGTCCCTTGAATCTGAGTCCAGCTACGCGAATTTCTTAGAATGAGGTCCGTGTAACAGTGTGCCCATTCAGCGCTTAGGCCGCAAGAAGATTTGCGGATTTCCACTCACTCTGAGACCTCTGCCATTCTTATGAGGATATGCTCAGGCAATCCTGCTGGCTCCACAAGAAGGATGAGAGGTCCCGGAAGCAGAGCTGCCCCAGCGAAGCAGACTCAGCCCAGCCCAAATGAAGCAGAGACCCCAACCAACCACAGATGCATAAGACAGCCCAGCAGGCACCAGCCAGGCCCAACCAAGATGAGCCAAACGTCAATCATCCCAGCACACAAGCAATACAGTCTTATATGCCACCAAAGTTTTATAGCTGCCTGTTACATGGCATTATCATTGCAGCCATAACAAGACACATACTAATATAGCTCCATCAGCCATGGCCATCTGGAGCTCTACGCTGAGAAAGATTCACATCCAGGCTAAGTAGAGACGAGTATCATAACGGATTCGTGATATCTACCACGGGCAGAGAAATAGGATGAGACAACATAAGGAAACATATTTTCCATCTCTGAATGGAATTTAGCAAAACAGATATTTTGGTTGGAGATGATTTTGCCTTTCTACAGACCCAACCTCTCAATAAGAATGACAGTAAAAATAAAATTGAAAGGATCTGTTGATTTCTTTGTAAACGCTCTTGCCTGGAGTCAATCTTGAGATGGACCAATCACACTTTGGACATCACTGGTAACTAACTCTAGCATCTTTTGATCACTTTGTCCATATTTTTACGCATTTTCTGCTCTCTCTCTCTCTCTCCAACTACAAATCATGACCAAGATGGTTCAAGATTCCATAATCATGTTCTCTTAAAACTGACCAGAAAAAAAGTCACAAAAAGCCTGATCATTGACTTTTTGACTTCCAATCTCTGAAGCTCTTTCCGGGAGCAGAAAGGACAGACCAGGTTTGTGTGGCTCCAGAGTGTTAAACCACGAAGTCAAGCTTATAGGACAAGTGCTGCTTGATGTAGGGAAAGAACTTCTTAACCACCAGAGTGATTTGAAATTGGATTGGGAAACCTTGTGGACAGGAAGCTCTTGGTCACTTAGAGGCATTCAAGAGAAACCTAGGTAATAATCTCTCTGGGCTATTGTAATGGATTTCTTTACTGGGCAATAGGTAATTTTAGATCTATTGATTACTTCATTCAAAACATTCCTTCAAACAAAACACTCAACATTTTTGTGCCAGCTATGGGTTAGGCACGACACTTCCTGCCACATGGTAACTAAGGATCATTGGATCAGTAGCTTCTGAATCTCTTTGGGAAATTAAGGACCATGGTTCTAAATCCTTCCCGTTCCACTCATATAGTACAGTCAAAACTGAACGTGCAATATCAGACGCTGAAAAAAGTAAAAGAGAAGTATCTGTTTGAAAAGACATCTATCTGTAGACAGGAAAAAAAAAAAGAAAAAGGAGGAGAAACGACAAGACAGAAATGGTACCCATCTCCCATCCTCAAGGCAGAATGCAACTGCTATGTGGCATATTCCATATGACTGTTGTGGCTGGTGTTGGATACGATGCTAATTTGCCCTCCCAAACCATTACTTGACTCTACTGGACCCATGTTGGGCTGTCTGGCTTATTCTTCTGGGGGAAGATGCCGAGTTGAGTTGGGTCTCTACTCCACCATGAAATCAGGCATCATAGAAACTCTATGCTCTGAGGCCAACCCCCTTAGGGTGACCCCGCCACCACCTTTACCATAGCTATGTCCCTCAGGAGAAGACAAGCTTCTTCTGAACAAGGGCCCGAGGCTCTTATATCAAACTTCAAGGACAATCTCTCATTGGATGGTTCCTCTTACTTTGGGAAAGAGAGTATGATTATTAGTAGAAATCCACACATCGCTCTGCCCATAATTTGCTGACCAGCACAAAGTTGCCTCATTCAACAGACATTCTAAGCCAAAAAAAAAAGCCACACAAAAGCCTGAACCCTAAACGCGATTAGTATAACTGCTCCTTCTTACACTCCATGGGAAGAAAATATGACTGCCAAGTTCAAATCTCCAGCCCAGCCTGCTCTTGTGAGAAACAGAGCCATATCTTCAGCTGCCTACTCCAGATTTCCACGAGGATATCTGAGCACTAAAACAAGTTCAAAGTCCAGCATACGATCTTTATCAAAATATATTTGTCCTTGGGCTTCCCTGGTGGCGCAGTGGCTGAGAGTCCGCCTGCTGACGCAGGGGACACAGGTTTGTGCCCCGGTCCGGGAAGATCCCACATGCCGCGGAGCGGCTGGGCCCATGAGCCATGACCGCTGAGCCTGCGCGTCCGGAGCCTGTGCTCCGCAACGGGAGAGGCCACAACAGTGAGAGGCCCGCGTACCGCAAAAAAAAAAAAAAAAAAAAAAAAAAAAAAAAATATATATATATATATATATATATATATTTTTTTTTTTTTGTCCTTTCTGGTGTTTCTTATTCAATGAGGGGTATCACCATAAAAATAATAATGATTAAGTGCTAAATGCCAGGCACTTTTCCAAGTGTCAACCTGGGCCAATTCATTTAATCCACACATCCATGGGGTAGGTACCAATCGTGGTTCCATTTTTCACGTAAAAGAAACAAATGCCTTGCCCAAGATCACTCAATGGTACAGCTGTCTCTGGAATCTAACCCCATAGCTACTGTGTCCCACTGCCACCTTCTGCCACCTTCCTTGTAAACTGGAAACCTAGGTGGCTTCTTGACACCTCTCCCTCATCCCCCACTTGCAGCCCCACACAAGACTTGGTGATTTGACTTCACCTCCTTAAATCCATCCATTTCTCAATGTCTTGACCACCACCACCCGATAGTCTAAGCTATCATCATCTTTCACAGGGCAAAAGCCTCCAAACTGACTTCCCAACATCCACGTCTGCTCCCCCACCTGTGGTCCAGGCTGCAGTCAGAGTGGCCTCTTCAGAATGCCCATATGATCATCTGTTCCCTCCCTCCCTAACCCCCTTCAATGGTTTTCCATTGGGCACAAAAGATAGACCAGCCTCTTTGGACTCCTTGCCACTCACCTCCCCAGTCTGGTTCTCACCACTCCGAGCTCCAGACACACTGAAACTCTTGCAGGTTTGCAAACATGCTAAGCTCTTCTTTTCAGAGCCTTTGCATATGCTGTTCCTGTTCACTGAAATGCCCTTTCCCCTGCTGCGTCCTTCTTCAAACACTTCACTCTACCCACACTCCCTGGTTCAACACCTGGGAGACTTCTTGAAGAAGCCTTTGTTGACCCTCCCAGAGTCAGATCTGAACCTACTTTTTATAAGGTCTTGGACCTCCTTATACTTTGCCTTTCCATAGTTTTTTATTGCATATTTGTACCTTTATTTGATTTATATCTGTCTACCCATTAGACTGAAGCTCCAGGGAAGAGACTGTGTCCATTTTTTCAGCCAATGGGTCCCAGCCCCTAGCACAGTATCTAACGAGTAGTAAGCACGCCAAGAGTGTTTGGATACAGGTCAGACCTGCAAATGCATGTCTATATGTCTGCATGAAGAAAGAAAGAAAGAAAGAAAGAGGGGTTGTCAAATCTGTGCTTTGAAAAAAACTGGGAGCTGTGGGGAGGGAGTCCAAAGACACTGAGAGACGAGATAATCCTATGGCCTGGTGCCTGGATGTGAATAGGGGGAAGGCATGGAGGCTGTGTCACAGGTTCCCAGCCTGGGTGTCCAAGGAAATCATCCCCAAAGGGCGAGTGTTCAATGCTGCCAGCAGTTCCTATTGTAGTTTCTGACATAAAGCATCCTGGAGAAACAAAGGCAGAGCCAGCCGTCAGAAAGGTACCATTGCATGGGGTCTAGCAGATACTGCCTTGAATTGAGTTGACTGAAAGTTGGGGGCAGTTGTTCAGACAGTTGGAAGCTCTCAAACCCGGACGGACTGTAAAAACGAGCAAGGCCAGGTGTCTTCCCTCACTAATGAGGGCGTTGAGGCCCAGAGAGGGAAAAGTCTTTCCCAGGGCCACACAGCAAGGCGGGCTCCACTTAGGTACTCTAGTCAACGTAGCAGCCCAAGCCAGGTCCTATCCACCTCCCCCCAGAGCCCAAGAAAAAGTAGGACCCGAGTCCAACCACCACTTGAGTTTCATCCAGTTTTCCCTCTGGCATCACAAGACGAAGCCCCCTGCAGCGGGAAGGATGTCCTGCCCATGGGGGGCAGATGACACAAAGTCTATCTGCCTAACTCTCAGACTCACCATCAAACACACTATCGGAGTCCCACTGGCCTCCATTATCTGCTATTATAGGGATGGACCAACCACAGCCCGGAGACCACACTCAACCCACTGCCTGGTTTGGTAAATAAAGTTTTACTGGCACATAGCCACGCCCATCTGTTCATGTATTTTGCATGGCCACTTGCACTCCAAAAGGCAGAGTTGTGTGCTTGCAATAGACACCATGTGGCCCATGAAGGCAAAAATAGTTACTCTCTGGCCTTTTAAAGAAAACATTTGCTGACTCCTGGCCCATGTAAAAGAAGGTAGCTTGGGCCTCTGGGTCAGACAGAACTTTGAACATAACCTCTGCCACTTGCCAGTGTAGACTAGCCCTTAGTCAAGTTAAAACGGAGTCACACTACGGAGAAAACTCTAATTCGAAAAGATACATGCACCCCGATGTTCATAGCAGCACTATTTACAGTAGCCAGGACATGGAAGCAACTTAAGTGTCCATCAACAGATGAATGATTATATATACAATGGAATATTACTCAGCCATAAAAAGAATGAAGTAATGCCATCTGCAGCAACATGGATGGACCTAGAGGTTATCATACTAAGTGAAGTAAGTCAGACAGAGAAAGACAAATATCATATGATATTGCTTATATGTGGAATCTAACATAAGACACAAATGAACTTATTTACAAAACAGAAGCAGACATAGAAAACAAATGTATGGTTATCAAAGGGGAATGGGGGTCAGGGAGGGACAAATTAGGAATTTGGGATTAGCAGATACAAACTACTATGTATAAAATAGATAAACAAAGTCCTACTGTATAGCACAGTGAACTATATTCAATCTCCTGTAATAAACAATAATGGAAAAGAATATAAAAAAGAATATGTGTACGTATTTTATGTATATATGTATAATATAGCTATACATGTATATATATAAAATATATATACATATATATGTATAAAATATATAATGTATCACTTTGCTGTACACCGTAAACTAACACAACATTGTAAATCAACTATACTTCAATAAAATAAAATTTTTTTAAACAGAGTCATACTGGAATAGAGTGGGCCTCTATTCCAATTAGATGTCCTTGCAAAGGGGGCATAGTTACATCTATAACATAGGGAGAGTAACATGACCCACCTCACAGGGCTGTCATGGGGATGACAAAGTGCTCAGCTCAGTGCCCTGCAGAGCAAGAGAGAGACAGAGACAGAAACGGAAGAGAGACAAAGAGAGGCAGAGAAATCAACAAATGCCAGGCGCCATTGACTCCAGGCTCAGCCACATCCAGCTCTGTGTTTTACACCCCTGGAGGCTTTTTCTTTCTTTTGTCTGTCTTTCCTTCCCCTGAGCTGCAATCAGCCTCCATTCCATATATTCCCACGCTCTCCAGTGTGGGCTCACAACTCTGCACCCATTGCTAAGACGGCCGCCTCTCCACCCACAAAAAGGTTAAAAGCAGCAGTCGCCGCATGCAGCGAGGCTGCCAGCGCTGGGAGCGAGATCTTCTGTCAGCATTTCCTGAAATTCTTTTGGAAGTTTGACAGGATTAAGGGGATTATACATTAAAGCATTATTACAGCATTCACAAGGGATTTTCAAAAGACTTTACACCATAATCTATTTGTCCTGTTACATAAAACTCACGTTAATAGGCTGATGGAAAGGGGAAAAAGAAAAATTATCTGTGGAATCAACCACCTTATTTTTGGGTAAATACACTGAGCAGGCCGAGCTGGTCATTGCAGCCTGCAGACCCTTCCGTGGTACATGTCTACAGAATTACCCCTCGAGAATCCATTTGCAAATTAAGCTGAGGGTTTGTCTGCAACACCAGCCCACTGATGTCAGGGGGGGCAAGAGAGACAATGGCAGGCTCCCATTCTCCCCAGCTCACCCCCAAGTCCTGCTGACCCAGCGCTTGCATCATCCCTGAGTCCCTGGTACTGGGTGGACGGGAGGCTGGTGGGAGCTGGATGGGCTCTGTGCAGCAATGCATTCTGGCTTCCCTGGACCACAAGAGGGGTGGCCCTGCAGAGCATAGCCTGGATCACTCCATGGGGATAGACACAAGGGGCTCCTTTCTTTGTGCTGCTGCCCTCTAAGAGTTGATAAAGAGCCCTCCATTCTGCTGCCTCGAGAACATAGCTCGTTTCTCCTGTTGGCACCTACTCACTCCTTGCAAACTGTGAAGAATAAGGTAGCATCATAAAAAATAATAGCTTACGGGCTTCCCTGGTGGCGCAGTGGTTCAGAGTCCGCCTGCCGATGCGGGGGACCCGGGTTCGTGCCCCGGTCCGGGAGGATCTCACATGCCGCAGAGCGGCTGGGCCCGTGAGCCACGGCCGCTGAGCCTGCGCGTCCGGAGCCTGTGCTCCGCAACGGGAGGGGCCACGGCAGTGAGAGGCCCGCGTACCGCCAAAAAAAAAAAAAAATGTCTTACACTTAGGTAACATTTGCTGATTGCCAGACACTGTACTAAGCGCTTCACGTACATTCACTCAGGATTTGTCATTCACTCGTTTGACAATTACAGCAGCCTTTGGAGATAGCTTCTCATATTATTCCCATTTTGCAGATGAGGAGGTTGAGAGGCAAAGAGAAATAAATGTTCGCCCAAGTTCATACAGCTGTTAAGTAACAGAACTGGGATTTGAACCCAGCAATCAGGCTCCAGAGTCCCAGCATGTAACCAGGTTCCTATACGCATCAAGTTATGCAGCTAACAGATATTCACAAAGGTTCACCTACTGAGCAGTCAGAGTGTCTAAGAGCTCGTGTTATCGCACTTAATCCTCGCAGAAACCCTTTGACATAGATGTTATTACATAGCCCCATTTTTATACAGGCATACCTCATTTTATTGCACTTTGCTTTACTGAGTTTCACAGATAGTGCGTTTTTTTACAAATTGAAGGTTTGTGGCAACCCTGCGTTGAGCAGGTCTATCAACTCCATTTTTCTAACAGCATTTGCTCATTTCATGTCTCTGTGTCACATTTTGGTAATTTTCACAATATTTCAAACTTGTTCATTATTATCATATTTGTTACGATGATCTGTGATCAGTGATCTTTGGTGTGACTACTACCACTCGCTGAAGGCTCAGATGATGGGTAGCATTATTTAGCAATCACATATTTTGTTGGTTTTTTTTGGTTTTTTTTGCGGTACGCAGGCCTCTCACTGTTGCGGCCTCTCCGGTTGCGGAGCACAGGCTCCGGACGCACAGGCTCAGCGGCCACGGCTCACAGGCCCAGCTGCTCTGCGGCATGTGGGATCCTCCCAGACCGGGGCACGAACCCGCGTCCCTGCATCGGCAGGCGGACTCTCAACCACTGCGCCACCAGGGAAGCCCCCCAATCACGTATTTTTTAATAAAGGTATGTACATTGGGGTTTTTAGACATAATGCTTTGCCCACTTAACAAACTACAGGATAGTGTAAACATAACTTGTATATGCACTGGGAAAACAAACATTTCATGTAACTTGCTTTACTGTGGTATTTGCTTTATTGCCGTGGTCTGAAACTGAACGCAAAATATCTGCGAGGTCAGCCTCGCAGATAAAGAAACGGGGCTGAGAGAGATGAAGAGGCAACTGGCTCTAGGTCACACATCTGGCCAATAAATGCTAGTGAAATTTCAACCCAGGCAGTTGACCCCAGAGCCAAGATTTATAACCAGACTCAGAGCACAGGGCCCTTCTGAACTCAAAGCACAGCCATTACGCGATGCTCAGGCATATTAATGACACCCCCAAGGCCTGTCCTAGGCCCTGGAGATGAAAGAGGGAGAAGACAGCACCAGGAGGATGTTGGCCAAAGGGCTGAGCGCTGACTGAGGCCCAGCACAGAGCAAGGACACTACACACATTTGGTCTACACTTGGCTCTAAGCTCCTGGAGAGCACAGTTTGCTGCTCTGGTTATCACCATCATCGTCCCAGGCTTAGCCTGGAGCCTGGCCTAGAGTTAGATCATTGTTAAATGAATTATTGAATGAATTCCCATTTTAGAAACCAGGAGACCAAAGCTCAGACAGGTGAGGTGACCTGTCCAAATTCACACACCTGGGACATGCTAAGCTAAGATTTGAGCTGGTTTTTCTCTTCTTCCTTAAGTTTGTTTACCTTCGGTCACAATCCTCCCTGTCCATCCTTCTCCCTTGCACACACATGTGCAAAGCACACACATGTGCAAGCACACACACACACACCCCTAAGCTTTGACCACACCAAACTAATTTGCACTACTGAAAGGCAACCTACTCTCTCACCAGCAGGCCTCTGCTAAGCAGTGCCTCTGCCTGGTACACTCTTCCCCAAGCTCCTTTTCACCTGGCTGATTCCTACTCATCTTTGGAGTCTCACAATAGCTGTCACCACCACTAGGAAACCTTCCTTGGCCTCAAAGTTGGGTCAGGTCATAGGCCCCTTCTCTTGGCTGCCACAGCTTCCTGGGCTCTCCTGTCTGTTAACACCCTGCATTGTAATTGCCTGCTCCCTCCAGACTGGACCTCCTAGACAGTGGGTCTGTGGTCTGCCCACATTCAACCACCCATGCCTGGCTTTGGGCTTTAATAAATAGATGCTGAATAAGTGAACACAATCTAGCATTTTCTCAGCATGCACACACACACACGAACACACACACACACACAATGTTACTTATTCATATATCAATTTGTGTCTTTTCTTCACTGTTAATCATATTCATTATCTATTGTGTAACAACTTATCCTGAAAACCTAGTGGCTTAAAACATCAATATACATTTTTATTATCTCACACAGTTTCTACAGGTCAGGAATCCAGGGGCAGCTGAGCTGGGTGTGTCTAGATCAAGGTCTCTCGTGAGGTTACAGTTAAGATGTTGGAGGCGGATGCAGTCAATCCAAAGGCTCAACTGGGGCTGGAGGATCTGCTTCCAAGATGGCGCCCCATATTGTTATTGGCAGGAGGTCTAGGTTCCTCCCACATGGACCTCTTGGGCTGCTTGAGTGTCCCCGTGACATGATGGCTGACTTCCCCCATTGAGAGCAAGAGGGAAACCAAACAGCTTTTACGACCTATGCCATCACACACCATCATTTCTGCCACATTCCCTTCATTAGAATAAAGTCAGTAAGTCCAGCCCACACTCAGAGGATGGGGGGCGGGGCATTAGGCTCCAATGTTGGAAGGGGTGTCAGCAGACTTGTGGACATATTTCTAAACTCTCACATTGCCCTAGGATTCCAGAAAGAATTAAAAGCCTTTTCCCTCGTCCCCTTCCTTATGAGCAGCCAAGTCTTAGGATCCTGAATCTGAATGCCCTTTGCCAGAGAAGATTTTTAACAGTCTGTATTTCAGAGTACCAAACCAAAATCACTTGGAAGATAATAACCCTCACTCCTCCCCCTTCACCAACCCTACCCCTTGCTGTGGATGGAGGAAACAGAAATATCAGACCCTGGAAGACAGAGGAGCATCTCCAGAGCTGAATAGGGACAGGAATGGGAGTGTGGATTCTTCTACCCCCAAATCCAACTCCAAAGTGTGGCAGAGTCCCGCCACGGCTGACACACCAGGCCCCATCAGAGGGTGCTGTGGGATGCCCATGCAGTGGGCTAAGGACTGAGTGAGGCCTCACGGTAGCAGTGGGGGTCTCTGTGGCATAGCCCACCATCCACTGAAAGGTCACCAGAGGGCCCTGGAGTAGACCCCTGGGAGCCCAAGGGCCCGCCAGACAGCAAGACCAGGCCCGATCAGGGCATGCTGACATCAAAGCGGCTCCAACACCTTAGAGGCCATCAGAGACTAAAGCCCCTTCCCCCTTCCTAGGCATCCAGACCCCATGTAGGCCCCCCACCCCACCCATTCTAATATGCCCAGGGAAGGAAGGACAGGGGTCCCCTCTGCAGGTTGACCTGTGACAGAAATTCACTCCACCCTTGAGAGGGGCTCAGTGGAAAGATGTAATTTGTTTCAGAACAAATAAAATGTCTGAACAGCTTGTTCAGCCCCATAGTCCTTGTTCCTAAGCCGTCTTGAAATTCAAGCAGCACTTTAATTACACAATAAACTCCAAAAAAGAAAATACCGAGGAGGGAAAAGAACTAATATTTACTTAAGCCCTACTGTGTGCCAGGAAACTGATGTGTGTGATCTCATTTAATCTTCATGAAGGGAATTCTTATTCCCATTTTACAGATGGAAAAGGGACTGGAGATTTATCAGATGCCTTCTCTGTGTCAGGCATTTGCCTGCAGCTGTGGAATCTTCCTAACAACTCTCCTATGGGGAATTATTATCCACATATTACAGATGCAGAAACAGAGGCTCAGAGAAGTTAAACAATAGCCCAAGACCACACAGAGGTTGACAGAGTCAGCGGCCCAGGGCATGGCTGACTCTGCTGGGCATCCTCTCCTTGCTGAGAAATATTCAAGAATCTCTTGTTAGCATGTCATTAGCATGTCATCATCTGTCTTTAAAGTCCCCTGTCAAAAGTCATCTACGGCCACCCCGTGGCTGCATTCCCGAGGAGTGTTCCAGGAAGCAGGGAGATGGGCGAGAAGCACCCAGCACCTCATGGGGACAGCGGAGATCCACTGTCAGCTCCAGGGAGGAAGTCTGTGCTAATTTGACAGGATTAAGGGGACTAATACGTTAATGCATTATTAGCGCTTTAACAGGCAATTTTCAAAGAGTTGAGCGCTGTGATCCCGATGTCCTGTTATATAAACCAGCAATAATTGACTTAATTGCCCCATTGTGGCTGATGCGGGCAGCAGACAGGGAACAGGCTCGATTGTCTCAGGGCCTGTGGTTCCCAGTCTGGCCACAGCTCCAGACCACGTCAGCAAGACGGGGAAACTGAGCCTAGCCATGGAATTCCAAACGTCTTTCTCTGTGCAGTGTGCAAGCCAGCATCTCTGAACCCCAGGGGGTGGAGCAGAAAGTCCCAGGGGGTGGAGCTCTGAGACCTGATTCCAGCCCCAACTGCATCCCTTTCTGGCCAGCGACCTCACCTACCCCCAGAACCTCAGTTTCCACATCTGCCGATGTGGGTGATAATTGTATCGCCTCACAGTGTTGCTAAGATAATCCAACACACTGATGTTGATGAACGTGCATGGTCAATCAGACAGGCCTGGGCTGGTGGAAGGGAGGGTTATAATTTTTTGGTTGGACTGAGTTCGTGATTTTGTGTCTTGGTGTTTAGCTGTTGGGAGAGAATAACAGCTCTCCCAGAGGGAGAGTAGGTGGGATGTGCAGGAGGGCCTGGGAGATGTCCCTGGGGACAGCACAGCCAGGCAAGCTGAAGGTGGTGGGTGGTGAATCGTGAAGGGAGTCCGCGTGCTCCGGCACTGAGACCCAGACACCTCCGTGCCTCGCACCGCCTGGGTAGCGGGTCACACGGGAAGTCGCCCAGCAACTGTGGGCGACTGTTGGTTCCTTGGAGTTTAATAGCCTTTGCTAATTAAGTGCCTGGGTTGGATGCCTACAGGAGGTGTGTATCTGCAGCTTCATGGATGAGAATAATAATAGAATCCTAGAATCACAGCTTCAGAAGGATCCTGAAAGGCCTTTCCCTAGAAACAAACACAGTATCCTTTATCTTCCTCTCTACAAATCTTGGCTGGGTTGCAGGAAAGGTGGTACTAATGGCCCCAAGTTTTGTATCTGGAAGGGAGTGACCGGGATGGATTGGGACTTCAGGGCAATCGCTCTGACTGAGATGCCAAGGATGAATTATAAGGAGCAAGACTGGCAAAGAGTCAAGGATGGAGGCGGATGCAAAAATGAGGTGAGAGGGCTTCCCTGGTGGCGCAGCGGTTGAGAGTCCGCCTGCCGATGCAGGGGACACGGGTTCGTGCCCCAGTCCGGGAGGATCCCACATGCCGCGGAGCGGCTGGGCCCGTGAGCCATGGCCGCTGAACCTGCACACGTCCGGAGCCTGTGCTCCGCAACGGGAGAGGCCACAGCAGTGAGAGGGCCGCATAATGCAAAAAAAAAAAAAAAAAAAAAAAAAAACAAAATGAGGTGAGAAATTTTGAAGCCTGAGCTGAAGAGGGAATCAGAGCCAGGGAGCCAAAGGAATGGGATTTGTTTGGTCAGTGAAGAGACCTGAATCACCTGGACTTGGTGACGCATCCAGGAAGTGTGAGGAACAGAAATAAGGTGCTGTGGACAAATATTTTGGGTTTCTCTTTTCTGGGCGCACAGTTGGATTGTATGCTCTGTCCCCCTTGCAGCTGATGGAGCCAGGCGACTGTCTCCGCCTGGTGAGTTAGGACAGGAAGTGTCATGTGTCACTTTTGAGCCGAGCAGTTAAGGATGAGCGTGACACCCTCCTGAGATCTCTTCTCTCTCTGGCCCAGCAACGGGCCAAGTTCTCAATGGCAACTCTTCCACTTGCCTCAGACTCTGAGTGATCGCAGTGACCACAACCCCCGACAACCTGCAAAGAACATGCAGCACGAACAAGAAATAAACGCTTGCTGTTCAAGCCTCTGAGAATTTGGGGTTATTTGTTATCAGAGCACAACCTAGTCTCTCCTGACGAATAAGAAAAAAGTGAACATTATAGTCAGGGATTTATGAACACCATCAGGACAGTAATATCCATAAAAATAGAATAATCCTTAGTCCCGATCAAGGGCTCCTTTGCTTTAAACGAGACTCACTGCCTCCAAACTTGAAAATCAGTGAAGCCTTTGGAGAGTTTGCCTAGACTTTCTCTGTAGCTAACTTTTGCTTTTGGGTCCAGATGCTGCAGAGAGGAGCCCTGTGTGTGTTTTACATACATTAGTCACGGCACACACAGTCCTGGATGCTGGCCGTTGGAACTGGCCTCCCGTTTTAGCGCAAGCATCTGGACCTGGCAGATAGAAACCCAGCTGTAATGAGTTTGCCCCTTGTCCATGACATTTGTGCTTTGTAGGGGGGGAAATGAGAAAAAATTTTAAATCCCAAAGTCTGTTTGCTTTCAGCACAGTAACTGTGATGAGGTCTGAGAGCTCTGACTTGGATTTAAATGTAGCTTCGCAACAAAGCCCGGGAGAGAAGTTAGGGATGAATCAGGTGCTTTTCAGAATCTTTCGTGTTTTCATCCCAATTTGCATTTTTTTCTCCTTCCACTGATAAATTGCCTGGTCTGAGATGAAGGTAGAACTCTCAGGATAAATGTTGATACTTTATTAGAAAAGAAACTAAGGGTGCCTTAGCCTCCACTGTGTGCAAGCATTGTGTTACCTGCTTTATCCATTACCTACTCTATCCTCATGTTAACTCTTTGAGGTAAGGATATTAATTCTATTTTGTGGGAAAGGCATTCAGAGATGCTAAATAACGGAAAACATCAATGCCAGGATTGGAGCCCAGGCTTGCTAACCCAAGAATTTACGCTTTTCCCCCTACACCATCCTGACTTAGGATCCACGATTAAAGTTATATCCTGGTAAAATAAGTGTAACCCATCAATTTTACTTTGTCAGGAGAACAATGTGGTATTATGGAAAGAACATAGGCTATAGAATCAGTTGGACCTGGGACCACCATTAAGTGGTTTTAGAAATTATAGTGCCTTTGCTGAGTTTCTTTTTCCTAAAATGTAGGAGACACTAAAGGGAAGTAGGCTGACACAACAACGGAGGAAGCAGAAAAAAGTTTATAAATGGTCAAGATAATTTTAGATAGTGGCCAGGGCTATGGGAGAAGTAAACCATGATCATGTGATAAGGGTGGAATGATGGGTTTTGGAGAGTTGGGGTCAACTGCTTATGACTGGGTCAGAGAAGACGTCACTAAGGAGCAGGTGTTTGTAATAAGCGTCAATAAACAAGGAAAAGATAAACTTAGAAGATCTGGGGATAGAGCAATCCAAGAAGAGAGCATAGCAGATATGGTTGGCTTTAGGTGGGAACATGCCTGGTGGGTTGAGGAACAGCCAAAAAGACCAATCGTGGGAGAAAGTAATGAGCAGGGAAAGATAGGTGAGAGACAAACAAGAGGCAACAGTTCTTTGGCAACTTGGGAAATTCCAGGACAGGCTTCTTCACCAATGAAACAGGAATGAGAGTGACAGTACCTTTACATGCAGATTTGATGAGTACATATAAGTAACCTATGACCAACACTGCATTTTTTAGGGTAGTGCCAGCTGCTGTAACAAATAAGCCCTTTCTCACTGATGTAACAGTCCAGTGCTGGTGTTCTGGTTGACTGGTGTCTCTCTGATTCACTGACCCAGGCTCCTTCCATCTTGTGGGTCTCCCATCCCCTATGTCCTCAGGGTCCTCTGCCTCTGGCTCATGGAAAGGGAAAGGAAGTGTGTAGAGAAGGCACATCGTCTTCTTAAACACCTTCACCAAGAAGGGCACACATGGCTTCCACTCACAATCTAGGGACAAGAACTAGTCACGTGTTCCCAAGGAGGTGCAAGGAGATCTGGGAAATGTAGTCCATGGCTGGGCAGTCATCTCCAAAAGAACAGCCCTACACAAAGGAAGGAAAACACACGTTCTGATCAGCAACTAGGCATCTCTACCAGAAATACCAAAGGAAGAGAGTTTCATCTGGTTGCTATAGAGGAGTGCATGAAGTTGGCCTCTATGAGGACACAGAAGACCACTACCTATACTGTGTGGCTTGAGGCCCTGAGTGGGAACTTGCCATGTCCTGTGCCTTCTTGGGTTTAAAAAAGTTCCACAGTTCACCAGGCCTGGGATCTAATCTGACTCTCTTTGAATGACATTAGCCAGTCACCAAAGCTTTGCCTTTTCTGAGCCACGTCCTCCTTATCTGGGAAAAAAAATAGATGGTAACAGTTGAATCTCAAAAGGTCTTTTCACCCATAAAAGTTCATGATTCCATGATATGGAGGGTGTTCCCTGCCCTCCAGCTAGCTTGAGGCATGAGGTTGGTTTTTCAGCTACTGCTTATGAAAGGGCCATGCAGCTCAGGACTGGAGGAGGAAGAGGGGGTCCCTAGGTGTGCCATGCTTGTGCCTCCAATGGTCTTATCCTTGTTTCCACCAGATGGGTCCCCTTCCACCCCGAAGCCCCTTCCACAAATTACCTGGGTCTAATCAGAATGGTTAGGGGCTTCCCTGGTGGCGCAGTGGTTGAGAATCTGCCTGCCAATGCGGGGGACACGGGTTCGAGCCCTGGTCTGGGAGGATCCCACATGCCACGGAGCAACTGGACCCGTGAACCACAACTACTGAGCCTGCGCGTCTGGAGCCTGTGCTCCGCAACGAGAGGCCGCGACAGTGAGAGGCCCGCGCACCGCGATGAAGAGTGGCCCCGCTCGCCACAACTAGAGAAAGCCCTCGCACAGAAACGAAGACCCAACACAGCCAAAAATAATAAATAAATAAAATTAACAACAAAAAAGAATGGTTAGGAATTTGCAAGACCTTGTGCCCTTGTATTGAATACACTTTAGAATATCTGTTTCAAGAGAATGTCTGGGAAGAAGAGGAGAGGAGAAAAAGATGAACAATCAGAGGGACTGAATGAGAAGAGACAGGCAAACAGATAGACATTCAGACAAGTTCAAGAAGAGGAAGAGCGAGTCAGGTAGGAAGTCCAAGGTGGAGAAGGGCGGAAAGGAGGAAGGAAGCGAAGATGGATGGGCAGGCTTGAGCCGGGGGTAGGGGGTGCCAAGAGAAGAGACAGACAGACAGGCCGCCCATCCAGGGCACATACAGAAGCATCCCACAGTCCAGCAGCGAGACAGAGACTCAGAGGCACCAACCAAGACAAGGCCGTGGGGAGAGACAGATGGCAGCAAGTTCCAGGAAGACACGATTCTGACTGCGCCCATTGGAATGGATGTTGGCGAGTTCTGGAGGCAGCAGAGCGTGGGGCTGGGAGGAGGTGGAGGGGGGGCAGCAGTGGAACAGGTTGGGTGAGCTTCTGCCAGGGACAGGACTCCAGTGGCTGCTGATGAGATAGCAGCCACGCAGCCTCAGCAGGACTGAGCCCTCCGCTCGACCTCCCGCTACAGTTGGACTCACCTGACAGAGGAATGAGTAATGAGTTCATTAAACCTCCAGTACCTGTTCCTGAAAAGAAGATGAATGTGGCAGAGAGACAAGGCACCAACCACGTGTGTGTGGTGCCCATGGCAATCCTGGCGCCCTGCTTAAAGCACACAGGTCATTCCTCTGCTTAGAAGCCTCCCATGGCTCCCCATCACCCCCGGGGTCAAGTTTACACCCTTGTCCTAGCATTCAGAGCCTTTCACAATTGGTCCCCGATGACCTCTTCGGCCTCCTTTGTACCACTCCCTTCTCCTACTGGGCAGCCATCCTTCCAAACGTGACTATTTCACGAGGCTGTGTCATCCTCCGGGGGATCCACTCTGCCTGGAATGGTCTTTCCTCCTTACAGGTGTCCATGTAGTGAACTCCTAGTCACTCTTCGGAACCTTGCCCCAGGGTCACCTACTCTGGGAGGCTTCCCGAGGGCAACAGAGCTAGCCGCACCTCCTCGCGATGCTTGTGCGCCAGGAAGTCCTGCTGTAGAATTTATCACTGTGAAGATCCATTTCCACGGCTGATGGCCCCACCTGATGCCAGCTCCTCTGGATCTCTGCATTAATCTCTATCCAGGAGGCAGGCATAACCCAGAGAGGTTAAGAGCAGGATTTTAGCGTCAAGGAGACCCAGATTCTAATCCCAGGTTATACCACATCCTGGGGGGTTGGGACCCTGGGCAAGACACCTCTCTGAGTCCCAGTTTTGTGAGACAGTGAAATGGGGATAAAAATACCTACGTGCAGGGCTGCTCTAAGGAGAAAACGAGACAAGGCAGGCTTGGTGGAGTTTTTTAAATGCCATCTTAAAAATTGGCAGCAGATTTCAGGGGGCCCCGGGGGCTGCGGTCTTTCTTTTATGGGTCTACCGACCCCAGCCCCCTCCTGGTTCTGCCCCCCAACAGCCATGCAAACATGGACTAGTTTCCCCGCTCCCGGCTCCAGTTTTCTTATATAAAACATGAGGATCCTAGTCATACTTAATACGTATAGGGGCATTGTAAGAGTTAAAGGGGATGGTGTAGGTTTGAAAACTGAAGTGCTGGGCATCTAGGCAGAGGGTTCCTACTAAGTGTGAGGGCGAGTTTTCGAAAACACCTTGTTGAACTATTTAGGTATGATGCGACCAAAAGGTATGTCTGGAGTTCAAGGCCAAAGGAGCATGGAATTTCTCTCCAGAGTAAAGGAGAAGCTGTTTTCCTCCATTTTGTTTCTCCCTTCTTTCTCTCCTTCCTTTCTTCCTATTTATTTTGGAGTTTGAGCTGGCATGTCGTTGTTTTAAAAAAGGCAGGCATTTGACTGGTTGGCTGGCTGGTTAGTTGGTTAACTGGTTGGTTGGCTGGCTGGTTAGTTGGTTAACTGGTTGGTTGGCTGGCTGGCTGGATGACTGGTTTAGCATGTGGATTGGGTGGTCAGTTGGCTGCCTGCTTGATAAGGAAAGGGGGAAAGAGAAGAGAAGAAAGGAGCCAGAGAGCTGGTGAGCAGAGCAGATACTCCTTAAGGTGGAAGGACCAGTGAAAAGTGCCCAAGAGCTGGGCGGTCAAAAGCTTTTAAAAACTGGAGCAGCAAATATCTCTTGCTGCTTGTATTACCACAGCAGAAGCCAGCTCTGTGGCTGCAAACCATTGCACCCCATGCCTACGAGTGAGGCTTTCTGGAAGTCTAGTGATGGATCTGAGATCTATATCTTGGAACAGGAGTATGCACAGACAGAAAGCCCATCCAAAAGGGAACCGGTTCAGCGTAAACAGAAACTCAGAACTAGAGATGCCCTTGAGAATGTGAGCCCCGCCCCGCCCCAGACACTGCCCCAGGCATACACAGAAACCACGCGGAGGGCTCTGCACTTGCCGCAAATCACAAAACGAGCATCCAGGCCGATCTGATCCTGTCCAGGTCTTAAGAAGGAGGGTAAGCCCAGGTGACAGTTGAATTGAATGAGAAGAATGTTTAGCATAGAGCTGGGCACATAAAATGTGCCCACCGAGTGGAAGTGCTCATTGTAAGCCTCTGGTCTAAACAATAGGATGAAGCTGGAATCAGTTTCATGAGGGCGATTCAGTCAAACCCTTAGATATTTGAATCACCCCTTCCCTTGCCTCTGCAGCACCTGAAAAGCAGCCCTTGTATACCTTCAGGAACGGGGAGCTCACTTTCTCCCCAGTAATCTAGCTTATTGTTGGACAACTCTAGCTGCTGGAAAGTCTTCTTTATCTGGGTTTAAAGCCCAGATTCCTATGATTTCCACCCACTGATCTTCCACAGATGCTGTCATTTCTCACTTTGAGGTTTTTGTTGCTGTTGTTGTTTTGGATTTTGCTCCTTTATGTCACAAAAAAAGTTGAAACAGTTTTTTCCAGCTGTGTATTCTTCCCCTGTCAGTTTTACAAGCTTTTACCAGGCCCTGCTGGCATCTCTCAAGCTTGTCTCTAATTCTAAATACATCAAACAGGAAAAAAAAGAAAGTGAAGTATTAGGAGTCAATAAAGTTACCTATGATTTTTTTTCTAAGCTGCACAGCTACCACATGCTTTTACCCTGCGCCCACCTCTTTCTTTTTCTAAGCCTCCCCCACCCCAAGAGCAGTGATACAATGGAAGCAGGCCAGGACTTAGTGGCAGGAGGCTTGGGTCCTGATCACAGCACTGTCCCTCACTAGCTGGGCAGCGCCGAGCAAGACACCTACCCTCTCTGAGCCCAGGAGCGACAGTACCTCCTTCAAAGCATTGTGGACAGATTAAAACACAGACAGTACTTAAGCCAGTACCTGGCACACAGTATGTGCTCAATAAATGCCAAGGTTTAAAAAAAAAGATCTGTTACCAGCTGATTGCATGGGGCTCTTAGCCTAAGTGAGTATAATTTTAGTCTTTGTAATCCAGAAGTCTTTGTAACCATCTCATTGAGATGGTTGGAGGAAAACAATTACCTGTTTTTGGTTCAGTCAATAGGTGGTAAGAATCTGCAGTGTCTGATGCTGAAACAAGCTAGGGGCATGGGTGAAAAATACAAGGCAGCAATGTACACAGGAGAGAACACCCCTGGTGGCAGAGGTATCTGAATTTGAACCCGGGCCCTGTGGCTTTGGTTAAATCACTCCGCTTTCTCTGAGCCTTGGTTTTCCCACCTATGGAATGAGTATAGCAGGAGTTTCCACTTCCTGGAGTCATTGTGATGATTAGCTAACGATTTTTTAATTTATTGTGGTAACATCGGTTAATACTATAAACGTTTCATGTGTACAACTGTCTATTTCTACTTCCGTCTACACTACAGTGCGCTCACAGGCGAGGTAACTTTATTATAGAGAACTGAGAGAAGAGTAGATAAAAGGTTGACACCAGTCTTCCTACACTTATCTGTAAAACAGTTACGTGGGATACAAAGTATATGGAAAATCACAGGAAAGTAAGGATCGCCTTTAACAAGGCGGTTTAGTGCAGTGGCTACAGAAGCAGGAGCCAGACAGAGTTAGAAAGCCTGGGTTCAAAGCCTGTCCCTGACTTTCCTGTGGGAAACCTCGAGGTATTAACTCCAGCGACCGAGTGTCAGTTTCCACATCTGTGAAATGCACAGAAGAGTAGTTGTTCCTTCCTCTTGGAATAGTTGTGGGATTTACATTAGGTTTTGTACGTAAAAGCACTCAGCAAAATGCCTGGTGCAGAGCAAGTATGCAATAAACGTTAGCTGCTAGTCTCATTCATGACCAAAGTAACCACTGTCTCTGGTATTTGTCGGTGATAGTGGAAAGATCTGATCTCGAATCCCAGCTTTGTCTTTTATTCGCTGTGTGACCTTGAGCAAATCCCTTCCTCTATGAGGCTCAGTTTCCTCATCAATAAAATGGGAGTGAAAACTCCTACCTTGCAGCACTTCTGTGAGGGTTACAAGCAGCATATAGTGCATGCCTGGCACGTAGAAGGCACTCTGCAAAAATCTGCAAGTATATTTGTGTGATTTAAACAAGCCATCCTAGAGCTCTGAGCCTCACTCTCCTTTGTGGTGAATGGGGATGTTACACATCCTCCCAGGAAGGCAGCAAGGAAGGAAACAAGCAACTGCAGGAAGCACTGGGACAAGGCTGGGACAGGCAGCACCGCCACTCAACCTTCCTCTCTGTCAGCTGGATACGTACAGCAGAGCCGTTCAGCTCCAATTAGCTTCCACATTTCCAGGGTCCAAGTTCAGGAGATGCTGCCTCCAGCGCCCAGAAGGAGAATTATGAACCTTGTATATGAAGGTCGTTACACATGAAAGATGCAACAGCCCGCAAAGTCTGAGCATCTGCATCTTACGTGTGTGTGTGTGTGTGTGTGTGTGTGTGTGTGTGTGTGTGTGTGTGTGTCTGTGTGTGTGTGTGGAGAGAGAGACATTAAGTCAAATTTACACTGATCTCCAGGCAGGCAGCAACCCTGCTCCCTGGTATATAAATCTCCCTGCCAGCTGCCCATGAAAAGATGGAGAATCATGGCATACAGGCAGAATCACCTGGCCCGGATTCCAAAATTCTTGTCTTGAGAGGGACTGGGCAACCAAAAGAGATGGGAAGATCCAGCACTGTGGACTGAGGTCCATGAAAGGAGTCTTTTCCACGTGCCTCATCTTTCCACTGTCCCAGCCCTGCAGGCCCATCTCCATCCCATCCCCAGCTTGGGATGCCCTCCCCCAATCTTCTCTGCATCTCCTGTTGCAGAGCACAGGCTCCGGACGCGCAGGCTCAGCGGCCATGGCTCACGGGCCCCGCCGCTCCACGGCACGTGGGATCCTCCCGGACCGGGGCACGAACCCGTGTCCCCTGCATTGGCAGGCGGACTCTAATCCACTGCGCCACCAGGGAAGCCTTCACACAAGTCTTATAATTGCAAATTTGTGAACAGTATCTATGTAAACTTTGATTGCCTTCTCTTGTTAATCAAGTTGGCTTTGGATAACCAAGTTGTGTGCCTTGTTGTGCTTTAGACAAGGAGCCCTCTCCTCCGTTACCCATAGCCTCATCCCCCAGCCCCCTCTGTTTCTTCTCTGCATCTGTTTATGTCTTCCTGGTTTTCAACTTCTTAATGATGTTTTAACGAGATGCCAGTTATATATGCAAATTGGAAAGAGGCGACATTGAGAGGTTGCTACCTGGTGGTAAATTTATTAAAATCAAGACGGTTTTAATAACTTCCTTACATATGCATCCATCTCCATGTCTGTAATATTAGTTTTGGGGGTTTTTTTAACTTTCTTATTAGAACAAGTGTGTTACGGAAGTGAAAGGTGAAGTCATGGGAAAGAAATCTAATTGTTTGAATGTTAGCCTTGTTCCCTAAAAAGGATCACACAGGAGTAAACTCTTGTACTTTTTTGGACCTTGTCCAGCTTGATCTTCCTATTTCTTACAGCACTGGCAACCACGCCCATCAATCTTCATCATCCTTATCACCCCCATCAACATCATCATCATCATGGTTACCATTTATTAAGCACCGAACTGGAGGTCTCGTGGCCAGAAAATGATAGAAACAGATTTCAAATTCAAGTCACTCAGGATCTAGGGCTCCTGATCTACCCTTGCTCCTTCTTCAAACTCTAACTTTTTTTTTTTTTTTGGCTTTGTTGATCCCACACCCTTCTGTGTTCTGTTTATGTCCCGTCTACATTTCCTTGGCCTCCTTCACAGGTGGCTTTTCCTCTTCTCATTCTCATTCTCTTCCATTCTGCCCCCTGCCTTCTTCTCTCCTTCTTCAGCAGTATCATTTCTCAGCCCAGTTACCCTCCTTTATATCATAACTCCAAGCACCATAGTCTGTTCACAGCTTATACATCAATCTCTCCCGAGCTTTGGACCCTACACGCGCAGCCACCCTCCAGCCATCTCCAGTGGATGACACAGAGCCTCACAAACCCAAAGTCTCCCCAGGTGTCCCCCTCACCCCCGTGCTTACCAGCTAAACAAATGACACCAATTGGGAACCCAAGCTTTTCCCGTTCCTGTTGTTCGCTACCACAAGGAGGAAGCCCTGCAGTGCAATCTCCCTGGCTGCTCTCCACCCACCACTCACTCCACCCCCGAGATACAAGGGGCAAGTGGAGCCCAGACTCTTTTCTCTCCTTCCTCTTGGAAGCAAGACTGCCTCCAGAAACAAGGTACCCCGATCACTGCACGGTACAGAGGACTTCCTGATTCTAAGTTGCAGGGTAAAGAAACACTCTTGCCTGACATGCAAGTTGCAATCTCCAGCACCAGCTTTAACACTAATCAAAGTGGTGTTTTCATTTCTATATTGCTTACCTCTTGCTTATTTCCCAATTGATTCAAAACTTGAGCAGGAGGAAAAGTGCTATTTATTGAGCCTCTTCAAACCCCCAGTAGCTGGCAGTCACCCCAGATTCTCCTTCCCCTCCCATCAAATGTGTAAGTCCCATGGAGTTGAACTTGGGGATAGTCTTGAGTCTTCCCTCTCCTCTCCACCTCCGTCACGAATGCCTGGTCTGGGCTCCTTATCCCTCACCTGGATTATTGCAACAGCATCCCTCCAGCCTCACTGCCTCTGTCTCGCCGCTCTTCCTTCCCAAGCTCACCTGCCACCCAGAGTGATCCTCCCAGGGCAGAGCTGTGGCCACAGCTGCTCATTATTTAAGGTGAAGCCCCAAATCCCAATGGGGCTCACAAGCCCTGTATGATGTGGCCCTCACGTTTTCCTCATTCACAACACATTACACTCATCTCTAATCCAACAGCACACATACCATGTTGTCTCTTACACAAAGAAATTGAAGCTTGGAGAAGTTAGTAACTCAATCAATTCAAGAACAGGAAGACTTGGTCACCTTTGGGATAAAATGTAGCTAAGACAAAGAACACAAGGCAAATTCTGTTTTCTAGAAAACGTTTCAAGAAATTTGAGGATAGTGGAGCATGTTTGCGATCAGTTGGCAAGGATGGAGTTATTTATATAGAGTACTCGTGTAAATTTACTGAGAGCAGGAACTCTATCACCTAGAACTTAGAACAATACCCAGCATACAGTAGGCAATAAAACTTTATTAAATAAATATCGTTTCATTTGAAAGAACACTGACTTTGGAGTCAGATGTCTCTGAGTCGAGTCTCAGGTTTGCCAATTACTAGCTCTTTAAGTTTGAAGAAGTCACTTCTCAGGAACCTCAGTTTTGTTCTCTGTAGAATGGGATTGTATTACTTTACCTGACAAGGTCCTGGTGAAGATTGATTGAGACACAGTACGTGGAAGAATTTTATAAACTAATTTTATAAGTTATGAGACTTAAGGCTCTGCCTCCAGCTCTGGGGTTTTCTAGACCAACTCACATTTCCCATTGATGCATTTGATTCAGAAATTTTAATCTGAGCCTAAACATCAAAATTCATGTTCCTAAAAAAACTTATCTCACTGAAAAAAAAAGCCATCATCCTCTCTAATTAGAATCACAGGAAAAGCATGAAGAGAATCAATTTTTATATGAAAATTGCCTTTGAAACTGCTGAGGCTTTGTTCTCAATCAGGAGTTTATAATGATGCAACCCAACTACTGTTTGTGTACTTGATATGGTGCTGGTGTGTGTATGGGCTGCATATATTTGATTTTTATGGTATTTTTTTTTATGTTTGCAAACAGCATTCTCTAACCTGAAATATCTCTCAGCTTAAATGCCAACCGTTACATACACAAAATGGCCCATCAATTTTTTTCCCTGCATACAGTCAATTCTCGGTTTTGTGTGAATGCTGAGAGCAGTCAGAAAGAATTCAAAAGAATAAAGAGAAATCAGATGTGGGGCAGGGGTGGCCTTAAAGAATATCTCCAGTGCAGACTCCTCCTTTTACAGGTGGGAAACTGAGGCCCAGAGAGGGAAAGGGGCTTACCCAAGACCACACAGCTAGGGAGAGGCAGATCCTGAATAGAAACCCACGACTCCTGCTGCCCCTCTGTGCCCATCTGCGGTGCTCCCTTGCTTCCCCAGAGACAAGATAACTGTCAGCATTTGGTGTGGGTCAGGAAGACCACAGCACTTAAAGGTAGAAACAGGGAGCTTCCAAGCAGACAGGCATCATGCCTGTGGGACCAGGCACCCACAAAGCAACTGCTTTGTTTTACTTTGAGAGAATTTACAGGCAATTGATATTCCCATATTTAAGTACGGGAGCAAGATCCCATGCTTAAGAGAAACAGAAAATCAATCGTTTCTTTTTCTGCAGCTTTGGATTATTTTTACCTTCGCTTCTCATCTTTATGAAGCTTATAAAGCACAGGCTTTGGAGTCAGACAGACTCCGCTCTAGAAGCTTCGGGCAAATGGCTTCATATCTTTGAAACTGAAGAGCCCCTGTCCTTAAAATAAGGATAATAAGAGCTCCATCAGAAGGTAGGTGTAAACATTAAAAAGTGCCTCATTTAGTAACCAGCCCAGAATAAGGACCCAATAAATGTTGGCTACGCTTTCCTGCTGACTCCTCCCAATTTATAAAGTTTGGAAAAGAAATGCCTTATGCGCTATAAAGAACTATGTCACAAAGGAAGTAACTGGCACGGTGAGGACCAGCAAGCCCCCAGCAAGCATGATGCTGGAAATGGACCACCACATCCCTAATATCCTGCAACTGCTCCCCCTACTCTTTTCTTGTGTTAAAAAAATTTTAATTTCATTTATTGGTCAACTTTTCCCATGAGAACACATCTTTAATTTAATCATGTAAATCAATGGGAAAATCTAATTCACTTTAGAGAACTGTGCTTCCAGGCTAGCCTTATGGGAATGAATCCGTTCTTTAAAGTGTATCTGTAGCAAGTGACGTGTGTCTTTATCATAATAACAAAGGGATATAAATTCATCTCTAGCCCATTTTAGGAAATAGAGAGTTGATTAGATAAATGGTAGCTCTAGCGATGCAAACGATCTGTCATTTTCAAACATCTCAACACCAATTTTAACGCTGAATTTTAGCTTTCTAAAATTGGAGGTTCCATCTGCTTATTTAATACTGTTTGCCTGATTATCACTATATTAGTTCCAAATATATAACTTTTTATTGTTCCTCTTTTGATTTTTCTAATGTTTGTTCCAAAGCCTGTCTGGCTTTGGTTTGTGGAGTTCCCCCTGAACAAGGACGCCTCACTTCCAACCCTGAGTGTTTCGCTTTTCAGATGGGCAACACATGTGATGTTGTATCGTCTTCCTCCCCAAGGAAGCCACCACCTATGCAGCCTAGGGATTGCTGTGTGGGGCAACTAAGGGAATGGATGTGAAAGGGTCTAGTAACCCAGGCATATGTTTCTTACACCCAACAGTGATGGAGAGGCAAATAAATGATTAAGTCCATCCATAAACCTTTCTTGAGGACTCTGTGTGCCAGACACTCTAGAAATGGAGAAACGGGGGTCATTAAGATTTCTCCTTAGCCTTAAGGGGCTCCTCATCTACTGCAGCAGATCAGTAAGTAAATAGATGCTTATAACCCAGCACAATATGTGCTCCAGTAGTAGGAGCCCAGAGGAGGTACCCTTGACCCACACTTGGAATCAAGGAAACCTTCTTGGAGGAGGTGATTTTTAAAGGCCAGGTAGGAGTTAGCCAGTCAGAGAAGAGGGAGAGTCTCTGTTAATCAATTAAATGCAACGTATTTGATTACGCACTACATCTATTATACACTTGGCCTTAAAGAATGCAAGGAAAGCAAAACAGACACTTCTGCCTCTGCGTCAGTCTGAAGCTCCTTTAAGAAAATGGAGCCACCATAAGTATGATAGGAAGACAGGGTTTAATACGGGAATTCGGGTTCACACACATGTGGGAGGAGCTGGGGGAACAGAGGTTTAGAAGCCTGAAGCCGGAGGATCAGAAGAACAGGCACTAAAAATCTCGGCCCCAAATGCTGGACCCGGTGGAGAAGCCAGACTTCACGGGGGAGGTCTAAGAAGCCATGACATTCAATGGCCAAAGTGGGACAGGTGCAGGGAACCGCCATCTCCCGCCACGGCAACATCAGTGGCTTCTGCTTCACTTTGCCATCCAAAGCTCCTGCAAGCTCCTCTCATTGGCAAACTCCAGCCCCAACCCTCCGGAGAAAGGAATTCTGGGAAACAAAGTTTCCGGCTGTGGATGGGAATGGTAGTCCTGCCGAGTGGACAACAGCAGACCCACGACCTGCCCTTGGGGAGCCCGTCTAAGGGAGAGGTAACATTAATCAAATAATCACAGCGATATACATACCGTCAGTGAAAAGTGTCATGAGAGCCTATAGTGGGGGCCTGATCCACCCTACGGCGTCTGTCGAGGCTTCCCCTGGGAACTTGCAACTGAGCTGGGGACTGACGGGCAGGGAAATGATGTAAATGGGCCCTAAACATCACGTCACATTTCTCTCTTATACTGACTCACCACCACGGAGGGCCCTGCTTCCTTCTACCAAGAGTCAAGGAACGATCTGCTCAAGTAAAGGTTTACTGTTCTGGGAACAAAGGGTTAAGCCACCTTAAAGAAATATTCTGACCTCAGGAGTCATAGAGAGAAGCCCTGAGCTGAGTCTCTGAGGAGGGTTCCAGCCAGGAGGTCTTCATCCTTAGGTGCACAACTGAGCAGTTTGGGGCTCCGAGCTGACCTGGCCCCCAGGTCCCTCCCTTCCTAGCGCTGCAGCAAATGGATGAAAAATTGTATCATTAAACTCTTTGATGTTCTCCTGTCTGATTGAACCTGCGAAATTTCCTAAGATTCTCCAGCCTCCAAAAATTCAATTTTCCATGTAATGCATGGTGACGTGTCAATAAATCATGTTGTAAAATAAATGCACGGATTCTTTTGTGCAGGAGCAAGTGAGGAATAAACCTTTCGTAATTGATAAATAATGTCATTGGAATCAATAGCTGGCAGAGGAGTTGGAGGAGTACGCCTGAATCCTCTATGAGTGCTCCGGGGTGATCAATGCCTTTGAAACAGCCAGGAGCTCAGAGCCAAGTGTATAAATTACTGCCTTAATATTACAGCAGGGCACAGGGTTTAAAAGATGGGTGTGTTACGAAGCGCTGGCGAAATGGGAAGATGGGTCTGGGGCGTGGGTGGGGTGAGTTTCCCGATGGGCACACTCTGGAGGGCTTGTGGGAGTCCCTGCAGACAGGCAGCAGTGGAGATGAGGACCAGATTGTGCAGTCTGGGACTTGGGATGGAGACAGCACGATTCCGGCTGTGGCCAGTCCTGTCGCCAGCCCAGGTTGAGACAAGAGAAGCAATCTGCTATGGGAGCCAGGGATGCTGCTTAGAAAAATCGCCTAGCTGTCCTCAGATGCCTCAAGGATGCTGGGCCAAGCACTGACATACAGAAGGAAGACAAGCCTGGGGTTCGCTGAATCAGGCTCTGAGTGGCAGCTGCAGACCATGCAGGACCAGGGAGGAGACCGTGCTGTGGTCAGGAGATCCAACTTACGGGTCAGGCTGCTCAGCCCTGCCACCAGCTGTGCAACTCTAACCAAGTTACTAAACGTCTCTGTGCTCCAGGCTTCCCCTTTGCAAAACAGGGGATAATAATGCCAACCTCACAGACTCATGAGGGTGAAATGGAATCATGTAACTATCTCAGCTCAGTGTCTGTTCCTCCCAAGTACTAAGCAGATTGGAGCCACAGTGCTTAATGATTGCATATGGTTTTGGACCCCCTACTAGGCACGTTTCTTATATTATCTTATTTAATCCTCACAATAAACCCATGAAGTAGCTGCTATTATTATCCCCATTTCATGGATGAGGAAACTGAGGCACAGAGAAGGCAAATAATGTCTTGCCCAAAGCATATTGTTAATTTAGGAGCCAAGATCTGAATACAGGTAGTCCAAGTCCAGGGCTGTGCTCTGACCGTGAAACTACATTGCCAGGTCACTCATGCCCTGGAGCCTCCCCGGCTCTGTGGGGGGCTGTGCTTGGTGGGCGCTCCCCAGAGTGGTCTTCGGGGCCTCCCATCTGACTCACAGCCTGATGGAGAGGAGAGGGAAGAGGACCCAGAGTCAGGCAGGGGTGAGTTCAGGGCCCAGCTCACCCACCACTCCTGCCCCCTGAGCCACTATAGTTGCCTCATCAGTAAAATCAGAATAATTCCTCCCCTTCGAGGTCATCTCCAAGTACCTGTGCCAAGAGCAGCACAGGAGCTGGTGTCGGCGTCCATCAGTCAGGTGAGCTTTGGGGTCAGCCTGGCCAGAACTGTGGCCCTGCCTGGCTGTGTGCATTTGGGCAAGAAGGCCCCATCTGAGCCTGTTTCCTCGTCTCTGAAACGTGAACCATGACATGAGCCTCCAAGGACTGAACAGAGAATTAGATGAGACGGCCCCTGTAAATCACCTTTGTAACCAGCGCCTGTGACCCAGCGGCCCCTCAAAAAGCACTGGTTCTCCCCTAAGCTCCTTTTCCAGCCAAAGAAATTCAGAAGGAATCCCACAGACTGTGCTGCACAACTCTAGGGGGAGCTATTTGCATCTATTACTGCAACACTGGGTGCAGCAGCCAGAAGAAGTCAGAAGGAAAAAAATTTGAGCAAATCTATGGATTCAGCTAAAAGTCACTTGCTGCAAAAGACCTTCCTGGGACCAAAGTGGTCCCCATGTAGTGTATTCTCTTGGCTCCTGTGCTCCCCCTATTCCTAACAGGTGCTCTACTGTCCTGTTACCTGGAGGACCAGTTCAGTGAGGACAGGTATTTTGTATCTTAGGTGGGTTGGGTTCCCCCAGAAGCAAACTCTTAGACAAGGATTTAAGTGCATGTAGTTGGTTTGGGAGGCAAGCTCAGGAAGCTCCCACGAAGGGATGGGGAGAGGATACAGGGGAAGAGAGACAAGAAGGTACACTGACGAGCAGGGTACCACCGTGGGCAACCGGGGCTCGGTCCCCCTGGGAACCCCTGCGACACAGTGAAGGATATGGCCCAGAGGGGTCCCATGTGATGGGAGAGGAAGCTGGAGTAATGATATACCTGCTCTGGGTGACTCCCCAACATTGCTCCACATGGGTGCAGGTACTCCAGCAGCTGGAGCCGGCCCGCAGGTAGAGAATCACAGGTGCCTGCAGTAGAAAAGCATCGTGTATGGCAAGAGTCAGAGCCACTGTTGGTGGAGCATCTCTTACTCCTTGCCTCCCACACTTATCTCTAAAGCCCTGAACCAACCCTGCAACCAGCCAAAGCCTGGTCTAGTGCTTGCTTTATGAAAGGGAATGAATGGATTAATGAATGGGAAGTGGTGTCCTGGGTCAGAACTTTGTACACTGGTGAAGGGCAGATCTGAAACTTCCAATTCGAAAGCTTAGGAGCAGTGCTGTCCCAGCAGCACTTCAGGGGACAGGATGCTTTCCTCTGCCTGGGCTGGACCACCCCTAGCAGAGCATCCCATATCTGAGGGCCAGGCAGGTTCAGGGCCTCACATAGGGAACCAGTGGAAACCCACTGAACAAGATCTTGTCTTTCTTTCCTGGAGGGCTGTTTTGAAAGGAGTTAGCTGGTTGGGGAAGCTCCAAAGGGCGGGGAGGTGAGGGGCTTGTCTTTAACCGAGACCCAGGTGGGGGGCTTGTCTATATTAACACTATCACAGGTGCCCCATAAATGTCTGAGGAACTGAGTTGGACTAGCGGAAGGTGGAAGGAAAAAGATGTCAGTTCAACTACAGAATGACGTTTTAGCCCTTTGTGACAATGGACTAGTGTGTCTGTTTACTCATTTGGCAAATATTTGTTTAGGACTCCACGTGCTGGGCTGAGCTAGAGGCTGAGGGCATAAGGATGAATGGAACAAAGTCCTTGACCTTGAAGTCAAGTGGAGAGTCAGATACATCAAATAGTAATTAGAGTGCAGCATCATATGTATGCTAAAATAGGTATGGAAGGGAAGATTACGGGTGCCTAGGGAAGGATGGATTGCCAAATTGCTTAGGGGTGTTGATCAAGAAAATTTTCACACACTAATATGTTCATTCATTCATTTATTCCTTTCTCTTCCATGCCAGTTGAGCAAAATGGGCATCCTCCCAGTCTCATTAGGAGCATCTTGCCCTCGTGAGGTTCCATCGAGAAAGCATTTCTTTTTTAGTCTTTAGACTCATGCAAGATACCGTCCATGCCCTGGTTCTGGGTCAGTGATAAGAACTGCACCTTCCCTCCATCAGCTCTGCCAACTGGTCAACTATGTTCATCCTTCAAATCTCAGGTCCAGAATCACCAGCTCCAGCAAGCCCTCTGCTACCCTCTGGGCTGGGGCAGCTGTCCCTCCTTTATGTTTACTCAGTCTCAGCACCCATCACCCTGTATTGTTCACTTTTCTTTCTCTCTGTTTAGTTAGGATTAGATCGTGAACAAGACAGAGATTTAGTAAAGGTAGACATTTATGTCTCTCCCACATGAACCAAACCCAGAAGTAAGTTTTCCAAGGTGAGTGTGTTGGTGTCCCCTAGATCCAGGTTCCTTCCAGGCCACCACTCTGCTTTTCCCAGAGTGTGGCCCTCCCCTTCTTAGTCTCTGACAAAGACTGGCTAGGCATTCTCCAAATCCTGTCCCTCATCTTCCCTAACTCACAGCTAAACTACATTTCTCCGACTCCCTTGCAGTTAGGTGCGGACTACTGATGAGGTCCTGGCCAGAGGAAATGGACACAAGTGTCCCTGCCAGACTTGGCCCACAAAACCACCCACAACAGCCTTCTCCTCTCTTTTCTCATCTTCCTGTTGAACTAAGAGGATTCTGAGGACGTAGAAGAAGGCAGAGTCACAAGATGGAAGGAGCCTGGGTCCCTGAGTCACCGCCAGACTAAGAATACCTGTGACGGACTGTCACATGAGCAAGGCAGAAGCTTTATTAGGTTTATTTAATTAATTTTTATTGGCGTATAGTTGCTTTACATGTTGTGTTAGTTTTTGCTGTACAGCAAAGTGAATCAGCTATACGTATACATACATCCCTTCTTTTTTGGATTTCCTTCCCATTTAGGTCACCACAGAGCACTGAGTAGAGTTCCCTGTGCTATACAGTATGTTCTCATTAGTGATCTATTTTACACATAGTAGTGTATACATGTCAATCCCAATCTCCCAATTCACCCGATCCCCCCCTTTGCCCCCCACCCCCAGTATCCAGTATCCAACGTCCATTCCCTACATCTGTGTCTCTATTACTGCTTTGCAAATAAGTTCATCTGTATCATTTTTCTAGATTCCACATATAAGCAATATTATATGTTTGTTTTTCTCTTTCTGACTTACTTCGCTCTGTGTGACAGTCTCTAGGGCTACCCATGTCTCTAAGGCAGAAGCTTTATTATGTTGAGCTGTTTATAGCAGTGACTTACTGAGATGGACACAGAGGTGTACACCCCAAGTCACTCCTCCAAGAAGGGCTTTTCGCCCAGCTCGTGGGGATGGTGTCAGCACACAGCCCTCAATGGTCACCCCTTCAAGGACTGCCTCTGCTGCGGAGAGCAGCTTGCTCAAGGCCACTGCCCCATCTGGGTGGCCCACATCCAGTGATGGATTGCAGCAAAGGTATAGAAAGGTAGAGAAGCCCACCGGCATCACAACTGACCCCTCCCTCTGCCCAGTCTTGCTTCCTCCCTCTCCCTTCCGTGGGTGTAAATGCCAATGACACTCCCTAGTAAATCTGCCGCATACTAAACTCCATCTCCATTTCTGCTCCCAGGGAACCCAACCTATAACACCTACCCTGACTAATGCAGAGAAAGCTGCTACGGCTCCAGCCATTACATCCACATTCCAGACAGCAGGTTGAGGAGACGGGAGAAGAAGCCGTCACCTCCTTACGCGGGCTTTCCAGAAGTCACATTGGCCACATCAAGCCGCTAAGGAGGCTGGGAAATGTACCTTTCTTCTGGGAAGCCATGTGCCCCACTAAAGACCACTCAGGGGGAGATTAGATGTGGGAGGTGACAGGCCTTCTCTGTCATCCAGCCTAGCAGATGCTAAAAAGGAATCACATTTATCAAACTCCTACTCTGCTCAGGCCTCGTGATAATGGTTTCCATGAATTATTGCATTGAAACCTGATGACAACCGCTCCCATGAGGGGGGCTCTTATTATTGTCCCCATTTTAGAAATGAAGAAACTGATGCTTAAGAGCCCAGAGTCAGGCAGCAAATCCAGGGAAGAGCAGGGACCTGACTGTGGCTGTTTCTGACTTTGGATCCTACTCTCTTAACCACGAGGTGATTCTGCTTCTTCATGGACCGGTGAGCCCCTTGAGGGCAGGGGGCCTGCCTTACATCCACAGTATACACAGCGCCTGCCTGGAAGAGCGCTCACATCTCACGGGTTAAAGGGGAGGGGGAGGGCTTCCCTCGTGGCGCAGTGGTTGAGAGTCTGCCTGCCGATGCAGAGGACACGGGTTCGTGCCCTGGTCCAGGAAGATCCCACATGCTGCAGAGCGGCTGGGCCCATGAGCCATGGCTGCTGAGCCTGCGCGTCCGGAGCCTGTGCTCCGCAGCGGGAGAGGCCACAAGAGTGAGAGGCCCGCGTACCGCGAAAAAAAAAAGGGGGGGGGGAGGGGGAGGGAATCAGGGGTGACCCTTGCCTGGAATCATTAACTATTAACTGAGATAACCATTACCCGAAGTAAGTAACTGGAGAAGAGGAGACAGAAAAAAACGTGGTGCAGATTCACACCAGCTGAGTTTAGGTGCCTGTGGAACACCCCAGGGAAGATGTCCAGTTGGCAGCTGGATCAACACTGGATCTGAAGTGTTGCTGGGAGGTCTAGGCTGGAGCCACGGGCAGGAGCCTCCTGCACTTGGGAGGCAATCCAGCCATGAACGTGGCCAAACTCGCCCAGAGTGAGGGTGTGGAGAACCCACAGCTCCATCCATAAGCCCGAGCAGAGTTCCCAGTAAAGAACATCACTCCTCAGCCTTTTTCTTTTGCGTTCCCGCTGGCTGGGTTAATTTCCTTAGTTGCTTTTTCTGCCCGTTTTGAAGGATGATTGGTTTTCTGGGCAAAGAGCCCATTTCACGCGTGTGTAATTTTAAGGTCTTGCACCATCCCAAACACTTATCCAGATATGGTGTTATAAAAATATATGTATCCAATATATTTAACTACACACACACCTACCTTAATGTACTCGCAACTGGATCATTAGAATGGCCGTAAAGTGGGCGCACATCTGGGTTGGGGGCAACTGTGTGGATCCCGTACTACCTGGCAGTTGTCATAAAAACACCAATAAGAGGGAGCAGTAGTGTGTCTGACTGGAAGAATGATTCTTGTTTCCTTTTCATTATTCTTAATAAAAGGAGATGGTGCCGAAAAATTGTGTTTCCTGGGTTATTTTCCCCAAGAGATCTTTTATAAAACACGGAATACATAACAGACTGTGTTGCAGGCAAATGCCTCATTAAGGGAATATAGTTAGGGAGAAATAGTAACCAAAATTAACAGTTCTTTTCTTTATTTTTTTTACCCTCTGCAGAATGAAGAGATTGGATGCGATATGGATTTAGTAACAGCCCTCAAAGAATACTGTGGGAACGTGATGCTTGCGCTCTGAGACGGAGGGTCTTTCAACGCTGCTCTGTAAAAAGGCAGCAGTTTGGGGGAAATACATTACCAGCTCTGGGAAATGGGAAAAGGGTCTGTCTCCCAAAGAGTCTTCCTACCTTTTTTATGGCTTGATTCAACCAGGTGCGTTTAGACTTCCCCTTTTTTTTTTTTTTTTGGCCACCCAGCGCAGCATGCAGAACTTCTCCGACCAGGGATCGAACCCATGCCCCCGGCAGTGGAAGCTCCGAGTCTTAACCACCAGACAACGGGGGAAGTCCCATTTAGGCTTCCTTGTGCCTCCTTCCCTTTCTCTACTTGTTCCTCCGGTGATCCCAAACTCTCTCAATATGTGAGCTGACGATTCCAAATATCCATCTCTAACTCACTCTCCAGAGCTTGAGACCCACGGGTCCAAGATCTCCCCGGCCATCTCCACCTGACCGCCCCTTGACCCTTCAAAGTCACCACGTCCCACTCCAAACTCATCATCCACCCCCACTGCCTTGCTCCTCCAGGATTCCCATCTTGGCTGAAAGCATCACTACCCATCCCATCACACAGACCAGAAAAGCCCTGGAATCACGCCGGACCCCACAGCCAACAGTCCCCACGTCCTGGAGACCCAAAGCCCTAACGGTACTAAACGCACCCCTTTACTCTAACTCCACTGCCACCATCTTGGTCCAGACCCATCATCCCTCTCTGGGTCACCCCCACCCCCCAGCCTCCACCCTGGGCCCCTGCTCCAGTGCAGACTACATAGAGCTGTCTGAAGGATCTTTCCAGAATTCTGTTACAGACTCTTCAGGGGCTGAAGCTGTCCTCTAGATCACATTGCAGCCACCTGGCTCCCCAGGATCAGGGGACCACCACTGCCTCCCCACCGGCATCTCATTACCCTTCCCGTTTGCTCCTCCTCTCGGCGTTTGAACGGTCGCCAGGTCCCCATCCCATGCTCTACACCTTCGTACCTGCTCCTCCTCAGCTTCTCAATGTTGTCAATTCCTTTTCTCTGCTGTCTTTGACTAGTACCCATCCTAGTACTAGTCAAAGTGGAGGTTGAGACTCCACCTCCTGCAGGAAGCCTTCCAGGCTTTTCTGTGCTCTCAGAGCCCCTCAGTCATGACAACTCCCATTGCTCGAGGTCATTTTCTGACCCTCGTGTCTTTCTTCTCTGAGACCGTGAGCTCCTTGAGGGCAGGGACTGTGTCTTGTTGACTTCCTCATCCCCGGCACACAACACAGGAACTGCTACAGATAAGGGGTTCAGCTGCTGAATGAGTGGGAGTAATTCACCAACCACAGGGGCCAGCGACAGCCTGCAAAGGCAAGGATGAGATTGGCCTTCTGTGTCTGCAGGAATTTCAAAGCAATGTGATACAGATACAGAAAGATGCATATGATGACCCTGAAACTTCTTTTCCCAGGCGGAGGATCTGGAACTCTGTTTTCACAAAGAACAAAAAACTGATACATCGCTTCCCCGCCACAGCAGAGAAGGGTGGTTGGGAGAGTTTCAGATCTTGCTGTAGAAGCAAGAGCATAGTCTTTGAAGCCAAACAAACCTGGGTTCCAATCCTACAGCTGTTTTTAGCTTCTCCTCTCTGAGCGTCACCTGGAAGGTAAATATGCTGACCCCACTCTTGCCAGGAAATTGTAAAGACTAAACACAAGCATTAAAATTAAGCACAGGATGGGACCTCCCTGGTGGTCCAGTGGGTAAGACTCCGTGCTCCCAATGCAGGAGGCCCGGGTTCGATCCCTGGTCGGGGAACCAGATCTCGCGTCCCACAACTAAGAGTCCACGTGCCACAACTAAAGATGCCGCATGCCACAACAAAGATCCTGTGCGCTGCAACTAAGACCCAGTGCAGCCAAAATAAATAAATAAATAAATATCTAATAAAATAAAATTAAGCACAGGAATTGACATGTAGTAAGTGGTCCATAAAAGCTTCACATTCTGTTCTTACTGATTTTAAGGATTAAAACAGAATCAGAGAACCACATGGTGCATATGGGAAACTATCATTAGTTTGATGTCATTTTCTCCATTTTACAGATGAGGAGACTGAGGCTCAGAGAAATGAAGGGACTTGTCCAAGGTCACACTGCTAGAAAGTGTGTGAGTTGGGATTCAAACCCAGATCTGACTCGCTCAAGAGTCGATGCACTTAACCACCCACGGGGTCCAGGTTGCCTCTCCCTTGTGATTTGACTGGAGAGGAGGGTTCCGGGTAAAAGGCAGAGGTGTTCAGGCATCGGGAAGTTAGTACTCAGTGAAGAGCAGTCAAATGGGACACTTCCTTAGGGGCAGCTGAGTTACCTGTCTGACCAAGAAGGTCCCTCCCTTCTTTTCGCCACTTCCCGGTCCCCCTCCCCCTCATCTGTTCCTGAGTATCCTAGCTGCACCCATCTAGCCTGGCGGTTTTCAAACTATCCTCCTCAGAGCATTAGGGTTCCCTGGAGGTACCCAGGTCTCCATATGGAGCAAGGAGGAAGCTGAGTGGGACACCCCACCCCATCCCCACCCCAAACAGAGCCACTGCTTTTCATCTGTTTTACACATTGTCTCATGCATAACATTTCCTATGATCAAAACCTTCTGCCACTTTAAAAAGATTTTTTTTTGAGCCTCAGACCCATCACAACACTTGCATATCACAGATGGGAAACTGAGGCCCGGAGAGCAGTAGCTGGTCTGAGGTCCTGCAGCCTGTTGAAAGCTGCCTTGAGATCTGTTCCAGGCTTCCCCTCACTCGGCTCTTACCCAGACCAGTCTGCCCACCCATCACCAGCTGTCCAACATGAGGCAGATTTAATAACCACAAAACAGGAGGCATTTATCTCGGAAATAACTGTCATGGTCCAGAATAGGAAAACGGATGCGTTCATTAGCACGCTCTGGGAGCAAGAGGCAGGATGCGGTTGGCCGCTGGTCGTGGGCATCTGCAGCTCAGGGGAACTGAGTCGGAGGCGCGGTGCTGGGTATCGGGACACCGTGGGACACTCACTGGTCTCACCCGCATCGGGTATGTGGCGGCGGCCTCCCGCCCTCTTCCCCACCCTGCTTTGATCCAAATGTATTGACTGTGACAATGTTGAAATTACATCTGGAAAAAGCAGTTAGCTTTCATTTCAGTCCCCGGAGAAAATGAAGGGAGGTGATGATTAGAGAAATATTGATGCCATGAAAATCAGACAGCCTGTCTGAAGGGAAGACTCAGTCCTTGAGACAGGCAGCCGGCTGAGAGCTTTAGTGACCCCGCAGCCCAATGCCCTTGATTTACGAATGGGACGACAGGGCACCAGAGAAGGAAGGGTCTTGTCTGAAGTTAGGCAGCCAATTAGGGATGAATCCAAGATGAAAAGCCAGGTCTTTGGAATCTTCTTGAAGGTACAGAGCACATCTCAGGCATCAGTCCCCAGGAGTCTAGCATAGGGCAAAGGGCTTCAAGAGAGACAACCAAGTGGGTTCTCATTGGAGCTGTGTCTTAACTTAGTTCCCTAGAAGCAGAGACTAGGACTCGGGTGCTGAGAAAGGATTAAGGATGTGGATTCAGCTAAAGTCCAGCTTTGACCTAATCAGGGGTGAGCCGCAGAGCCGGGGGGAGGGCATAATCTACCGGCCAAGGTGGCTTCGCTTAGCCAACGGCATCTCTCTGAAGAAAGGAGGCAGCTGGGACCACCCGCAGCCAACACTCCCAGCACTGGAGGACCTGGGCAGGACACCTACAGCCTCTGCCCCAGTCTATAGGGAACAGAAGAACAGGATGGGGAGAACAGGCCTGGAGGAAAAGCGGTCCAGGTAGAGAGAGCGGCAGATGCATGGCCCAGAGCTGGGAGTGCAGCTGGTGGGTTTGAGGACCAGCAAACTCTGCAGTGCTCCTGTCTCCATGAAAGTGGCAGAGGAGCGAACGAGACCCAGAAGTGACTCCCCCGTACTGGGAAACTTGCTTGGGGCACACAGTCTAAGATGTAGCCATGACCTGGCCGCGAGACTATTAGCCACCAGCTTCACGAACGGAGCATTTCCCAGCTTACGGAAACCCTCCCTGTACATTAGCTGACTTGGGCCTCATTGCAACAATTAGAGGAGATGCTGTTATCCCTACTTTATCCAGAAAGGAGACTGCCACAGGAGGTTTCAAAACATTTCCTTCCTGACACTGACCGCAGCCATCACCACCATCCTCCCCCAACCCCCTTCCCCAAAAGAGTTGTAAATGGAGTGTAAGTCCAGTGCCAGAACTTGGGCTGGGCCAGGCTTCTTGATGGGAAGGGCCCGCCCAGCCAAGGGCTCTGGGCTTCTGTATCCCGCTCAAGATCATGCAGTAGAAGGCAGCCCTGGGACCAGAACCAGTCCCTCTAATCCAGGACTCTTCCCATTGGCAGCGAGCACCTCTTCTCCACTCCAGTGATTACTCAGGAAAGCCGCAGCACTGATTGCCGTGGTGAACGTGCTTCGGTACCGTGTAATCCTTAAACTCCTATTCTGCCTTTCCCTCTTCTTTTTTCTTTACAAAAATGATTATTTCATTCTATGAACCTCACAGACAATTTTAGATATGCTTGGAAGTGCTTAACATTGTGTGTTTGGATTTCTCTGCATCAGATCGTCCTTGTCTCTCCCCCAATCTGAATATGCACTAGGACACTTATCACTGAGACCCTTGACAGCAGACACCCCATCTCTCTCATCTAGAGCACAGAATAGAGCCTTAGGACATATGTCGCTGTTTAATTCATCAATCAGTACAAATAGCATTAGCAGTTACCGGAAATTAGATCGGCCATAAACTGAACGTACCCTGGTTTAACCAGAGTTGATTTCCCTGACTGTCCCACTTTTAGGAAAAAGATGCACATCATAAAGAAATAAGGAACCAATGGTTTCCTAATCCACCTTTTTAAACCTCACAACACAAATGCAAATCATACCTTCTCCATCTCCATCCCCAGACGATGAATATGACTGTCTGGTGAACCTGAGGTCAAAGGGCAACTGGGACAAATCAGCTGGGTCTAAAATCTCCAGAGAGCTGGAGAAGAGGAAGGAGTGAAAGAGGTCCAGGTCACGATGGACCTCACAGGCTAAAGTGATGCTGGACCAGGAAAATAAAATGTGAGAAATATGAATCTTTGGCTTCACCACTTGCTGGCTTTTCATCTTGCAGAAACCATTTCACTGTTCTTAATCTGAGTTTCCATGACCTTAAAATGATGCCAGTGATAGGACCAACCCCAAAGAGTGGGTGTTAGCAAAGTGCGTAACAAAGCACCTGGCAATTGAGTTCCATAAATATCTGAGATTTGGAAAATGGCAGAGCTGGGAGATTCCCAGGGACGAAGTCTCACCCTCCCCCCATTTTGCACAAGTAGACCTGAAACCCAGGGTCACAGAGGGTTGCAGAGAGCCATGCAAACCATACTCAGCCTCCTCTATAGCCCCTGACTCAATTATTTTAATTTTGCAGAGCCCACCCAGCACTCTCCCTACTTTAAACCAATATCTAAAAGGGCTTTGTTCCATGAAATGCCAGTGTCAGCAAGAAGATGAAGTATCAACAGTATTTAAATAAAGTTTTAAGGAAACGAGCTAATAATAATCTCCCTGAATCCCATTCATACCACCACGATAATTCTTTTCCTTTTCATGTTTTGAGCATCTACTCTGGGCTCTGGGCACTGACACCTGTGAAGTGGTTGCAGACTTGATACTCTTCATTGTGCACTGGCATCCCACCGTAAATGTATTCTGTGTTGCTACCGTCTTTGTATTATAATTATCATTTTAACGGCGCCATAATACCCATTTGCGTCGATGCACCATAATTTACAAAACTATTCACCAATTGTTGGACATCAAGCTTTTATGCAGCGTTTGTTATTAGAGATAATGCTGTAATGAGCATCTTCATTGCACATAGCTCTTGGCTTCTAATGAATGATACCCCAGAATAAAAGAGAAATTCCCAGAAGTCAGTATTTGGAATCAAAGGGCATAAAGCTCATTAGAACACTTATCTATTACAGTGATTTTTTTTTCCCCCAAAGAACTGTACCAATCGATGCCATCCCAGCGGAGTATACCGGTGCCATTTGCACCACAAAGTTTTGCCATCGTGGATGGTCTAACTTTGTTTTTCTTGACTCTTTTTCTGTTTGTAACAGAAATACATGTTAGTTATAGAAAATGTGGATAGAAAAGAAAGATAAAGAAACAAAATCATCATAACCCCTCCAACCAAAAATAATCACTACTGAAAGCTAAGCGTATTTCTTTCTAGTCTTTTTTTATGTATATGAGACACTTTCCCCCCCAAATTTAGATCATATGCTATAATCAGTTCTATTTTTGTTATACTTTGTTTTACTTTTATTGATTTTCTTAAGTCATTGTAAATGTTTTGTAATATTCCAACCTATTTAGACACCTTTCTTAAAGATCCCCTGATATTGGATGTATAAGTTGGAACCAGTAACCCCTATAATAATGTTGTCATGCACATCCTTCTGTATAAATCTGAATAGTCTTCATTTATTATTACCATAGCACAAAGAACTTAAAGTAGAAAAACCAGACCAAAGCATATAAATATTTTTGAGACAGCCTTGGATTTTAAAGAATGAAATTAAGACACATCAGGGGGAACTATGTCATACCCATGTGTGTCCTCAGGAAGGCAGCCTGGGGTCTGGGAGGACCATTGGTGCTCAGCCAGGTACCACTGAGCTGTTTTATCAGCTGCAGGACTTGGGGCAAAGTATCAACACTCCATGTTGGCTAACTGGCTTCCATCATTTGTCATTTGGGGCTGCAGAATATCTAAGTTGTAGATTTCCAAGTTAAGAAAGAGCTGAAGCCCCTCTTCCCATTCTGGAAGCCAAAGGAGGGCAATACCCTGCCCATCCAACCCCAAAACACAGAGAGAGCTCAGAGCACAGGACCTGAGCAGAGCCAGACGTTCAGAGGTGGCCTTGATCTTGGATCTCGGCTGCATCTGCCTCCCTGGGCTCTTGCCCATGGCTCTCCAACCTTCATATCAACTTCGTGAGTTCCCTGATATCCTTCCAATAAACTCTTTTTCCTCCTTAAGATAAGGAGAAAGGATTTCTATCGTTGCCATCATCAACCAATTAGAAGCCGGCACCTGCCAATCTGTGGGGACTCGAGATAATGTGGGTATATATTCTGAAACAACATTGGGCCCAGAGTAGGCACTAAGTAAGTGCGGCCTGCTATCTGATTACTATGATGGGGCAGCATAGAAAAGTTGTCAAAAGCCAGGACTCTAGAGCCAGACCACCTGGAGTCCATTTCCGGCTCCATTTCTTACCCATGGGATGATCTGGGGCAAGTTACTTACTTAACCTCTCTATGCCCCAGTTTCCTCATATGCAACATGAGAATAATAACAATACCTATCCTTTAGGGTTGTTATAAGGAGAAAATGAATTAATACACATTAAATCCCTAGAAGAGCTGCTTTTAAGTGTGTGCAATTATCATTATAAGAACAACCAACGCATGTTTCCACCACCTTCACAATCTCTATACTGTTTAATCCCAACAACATCACAATAGAGATGAAGTTCTTATTTTACAAATTTGGAAACTGGGGCTCAGAGAGTTTCCTTCCTGTAGATTACAGGACCACAACTCAAACCCACAACTCTACTTGTGAAGGTCAAGCTCTCTACATTTGTAAATGTGGTACATTCTCAGTCATTATTCATGCGCTAACAGCGATGAACGAATGAGTGAAGTAGTGAAGGGCATTAAAATACCTAACACTTGCTCGGCACCTACTACTGTCAGGTCTGGGCTCACACATGACACATGTGTAATTTACTTGTAACTTGTATGTAATCTACTTCTTATGACAGGGTGGCATAGATATTTCCAGGTCTGTAATAAGGAAAATGAGGCTCAGAAGGGTTTATTTAGTATTTTGTTCAAGGCCACACAGCTGGGGAGCAGCTGGCCCTGCACTTTGCCCCAACATCTCTGACCTCCAAACCCCCTTTAGACTTGAAAGGAGACACCTCCGGCCTCGCAACTGCCAGTCACCTCCCTCCTCCCATTATCTCCCAGCTGAAGTGTGCAAAAAGGTCATTTTCGCTACCAAATTGGCTTTTAGAAGCTGCGTTAAATAAACAAACGTGTGACCTGTTTATTGCACAAGGTCTGCAGGCCGCCAGCGTGGGCGTCAGCCAGCCTGGGGATGGCGGCAGTTTGACTGTGGGCTGCCTGACAATGGCTGTGCTCAGTATCCTGTTTATACAATGAATCTATAATGTAATTTCGCAAGGTTCTGAAAATGCACCAGGAAACAGGCAAGGACTCCGTGCCTTGGCCTAATCCATATGAAACAGGCTGGATACGCCCCTACTAAACACTCCGGAGAAGAGCGAGGCTGCAGCCGGGTCCATCCTCATCTAAAAGGGATTATCGCAGAAAAGCAGACGAGCCAGAGCCCTGGAGCAAGCGCTCACGGATCCCACGGAACTGGACCCCCACTATTTGTGGAAAATTCGTGGGCGTCTCCAAACCAACCCCTCCTGCAGGGAGCAGGATGTTTATGGCTGTGGAGACAGGTGCTTAAGGGGCGACAATAGACTTAAAAGCAAAAGACCGTTTCTGTTCCCTAAAGTACATTTTAATAAGAAGCATATTGTCAGAAACCCAGAAAGAACTAGGGCTCTCCCTCCACCAACACTGCGTTTTGCTTTCAGTTTCTGCCTCCTGGGGGTCTGTGCTCTCATGTATGTGTGTTCATTCATTCATTCATTCATTCAGCAAACATGTCGCCCACCTCCTTTGCTCAGCCCCTGGGCTAGTAGCTGGACAGGCAGGTAATTGACAAGACATATCCATTCATATGGGTATGTTTATTGAGCAGGTAATATGGACCAGGTACTGTTTTGGTGCCAAAACAGCAAAATCCCTGCTTCTATTCCAGTGGGAGAGACAGTCAACAATAGGCAAGATAAGTAACCTGTTGAGTGATCAGTGCCAAGAAGAAAGATAAAGACGGGGGGCGGGGGGGGGGTGTGCAAATTATATCCGGTGGCCAGAAGAGTCTCACAACAACCCCCTGAGGCCATTTTACAGAGGTGAAAACTGAGGTCAGGGAAGGCCAAGTAAAAGGGTGACAATACCCATCCTTTCTGTGTATAAAGCCCCGCAGAGCTGCCAAAGCACTTTCAGATAAAGTTGCTCCTTTAACCCTTTGTACTAGTGAGGGTTCTCCAGAGAAACAGAACCAATAGTAGATAGAGATTGAGATATAAGGAGACTTATTATAAGGGACTGGCTCACATGATTACGCAGGCTGTCGGGTCCCAAGAGCTATAGTCTATAAGCTGGAGAACCAGGACATCTGATGGAGTAGTTCCAATCAGAAGACTGGCCAGCTCAAGACTCAGGAAGAACGGATGTTTCAGGAAGAGTCCAAAGACAGGAAAAAATAACGACATCTCAGCTCAAAAGCAGTCAGGCAGGAGGAATTCCCTTTTCTTCTGGGGACGGTCAGCCTTTTGTTCTATGTGAGCTTTCAGCAGTAGTCTGTTCCTTTGTACTGCTGTGTAGTATTCCAGTTTATCAAGATTTGTTTAGCCATTCACCCATTAAAGAACATTTGGGTGCTTCCAGTGTTTGAGGATTATAAATAAACATCTGCATTCAGGATTTTGTGTGAACAGATGCTTTCATTTCTCTTGGACAAATGCATAGGAGATTTTGGGGTCACATGGTAAGGGTATGTTTAATTTTATAAGACAGCCAAAGTGTTTTCCAAAGTGGCTGTATCATTTTGCATTCCCGCCATCATATGTGTTTGTGTGTGTGTGTTTTCTGTCTCGCCAAAGTAGAATGTAATCTCCCTGAGGGTCGGTGAGGGTCGCATAGGGTTTTTGTTTTGCTCACTGCTGTCTCCCCGATGTACGATACATAATAGGCACTCAATAAATATCTGTTGGTTTAAGATCTCATTCATTCTCACAATTCGCAGCTACCTCACAAGGCAGGCAGTATTGTGCCCATGTTACAGATGAGGAAACTGAGGCCCAGAGCCCTTGGGGACACGCTTTTGTTGTATGTGAACACCTTGAGATCCAGCACGTATGACCACATCCCACTCCAGCCCTGGGATGGGAGTAACACTTTGTCCCTGAGCTGTCACTGGTAGGTTTTAATTTAACTTAATTGAATGCCAGGGTCCCAGAATTTGGGGAAGACTCACGAGGCAATGAGTGAGTGGTGAATGGACCCCCTACAGCCGTCATAGGACAGTCCTGATCCCTTGCTCTTCTTGCTGTCCTGGGCTAGAAAGCAGATTTGCAGGGGTGGAGGGTGTGGAAATAAATGAAGACCACCCAAATGAGAACAAACAGGCTAGTTATTACAACCGTGCTCCAGCAGTGGAGTCAGCCACCATCACTTGTGTTTGGCAGACGCTGAAAGGCAGGCAGGGAAGTGGGAAAGCCTTACGGGGAACGAAAGGGAAGGCTTCACGTGTGTCAGATTGGAGGATGTTGGCATGGGGAAGCTGGAGGTGGGCCGACTAGAAGTGGGTCATCTTTTTTTTTTTTTAACATCTTTATTGGAGTATAATTGCTTTACAATGGTGTGTTAGTTTCTGCTTTATAACAAAGTGAATCAGCTATACATATACATATATTCCCATATCTCCTCCCTCTTGCATCTCCCTCCCACCCTCCCTATCCCACCCCTCCAGGTGGTCACAAAGCACCGAGCTGATCTCCCTGTGCTATGCGGCTGCTTCCCACTAGCTCTCTATTTTACATTTGGTAGTGTATATGTGTCCATGCCACTGTCTCACTTCGTCCCAGCTTACCCTTCCCCCCTCCCATGTCCTCAAGTCCATTCTCTACGTCTGCGTCTTTATTCCCATCCTGCCCCTAGGCTCTTCAGAACCTTTTTTTTTTTTTTTTTTTTTTTTAGATTCCATATATATGTGTTAGCATATGGTATTTGTTTTTCTCTTTCTGACTTACTTCACTCTGTGTGACAGACTCTAGGTCCATCCACCTCACTACAAATAACTCAATTTCGTTTCTTTTTATGGCTGAGTAATATTCCATTGTATATATGTGCCACATCTTCTTTATCCATTCATCTGTCGATGGACACTTAGGTTGCTTCCATGTCCTGGCTATTGTAAATAGAGCTGCAATGAACACTGTGGTACATGACTCTTTTTGAATTACAGTTTTCTCAGGGTATATGCCCAGTAATGGGATTGCTGGGTCGTATGGTCGTTCTATTTTTAGTTTTTTAAGGAACCTCCATACTGTTCTCCATAGTGGCTGTATCAATTTACATTCCCACCAACAGTGCAAGAGGGTTCCCTTTTCTCCACACCCTCTCCAGCATTTATTGTTTGTAGATTTTTTCATGATGGCCATTCTGACTGGTGTGAGGTGATATCTCACTGCAGTCTAGATTTGCATTGAAGTGGGTCGTCTTATGCAGTGTGTTTGGGGGACACATCTGGCTTTTCCTGGTTAGTCCCAAGTTGAAAGCCAGGGCAGAAAATAGGGAAGCCGGCAGCCATTGACCCATTCCTGACCATTTGGGGCTAACTGGTGCCGAGGGGGTGGGTTAGAGTTCTATTGTCATCTATGGTCTGGCCGTTGTCCATGTGTATATTCAGTGTCTCAAGAGAAAGAGACAGAAAGAAGAGGCAGATGAGCGGGAGAAAGAGAGCTCACCTGGGTGATAAAAACCAGGGTTTGTGCTCCAGCTCTGCCTTGTACAGCCATGGGGTCTCACGGCATGAATCCCCGGCTCTCAGCTTCTTCACGAAGCATGTGTGTGGCCACATTTTTGTTTTCTTACATTAATTGGAAAAGAGGGGACTGGACAGAACTGTGTCTTGTGTTTCTTTCCTTCTCGGGAGCAAACAGCTACAGCTCTAGGGCTCGAGTGGGCGGGAAGCGGGGAGGGAGTGTGGTAGAGCAGGCAAGGCAGGGATGCAGGGGTGCAGAGGTCAGGTGCAGAGGTCAAGGCCCACAGCTAAGCCCTTGGCTCCCCCCCCACAACACACTGTGAGCCCCACCAGGCCATCACCCCATGACTGCACAACCTGGCCCCTTGGAGCTAAACCACCTTTGTTAATTATGTGCCTGGTTTGGAATCAATATCACCTACAAGAATAATAACAGAATCCGAGAATGGCAGCCTCAGAAGAGGCAGAAAGATACCGTCTCCATCAATACAGCAACTTTATGACTTATAGAACGCCTTCCTATTCGCGATGAAAATAAGTGTCTCCAACGATGGAGCAGTTAGCCACTCTTGGCCAGCAAACATGTTCATCCTCACTCTCTGAAGTCAGTATTATACTCATCCCCCATCTAACAATTGAGAAAAGAGATGCTCAGAGGGGCCAAGAAACCTGCCTTAGGTCACACAGCTAATAAAGAGCAAAGCATAGATTCAAACCCAGGTAGCCGGTCAGAGCTGCATGATGGCACTAAACTCACACAGCCCATAGGGGTGAGTGAAGCTGGCAGTGGGAATTCTTAAGCCTGGAGTTCAGGTGTGGTTTAACAAGGCCTGCTTTTGTGCTTGATGAGAAGGGCAGGCATGGCCTCTCGCATCAGGCAGGCTCAGACAGGAATCCCAGCTCTGGAGCTCATTACTCACCTGGCCTTGGGCAGAACAGCTCCCTCTCTGGTCCTCAGGTTCTCACCCTCTAAATGGAGAAGATACACTGTATCTGCAGGGCACCTCCTCCAATATATGAACCTGCTACCCTCCTGGACCCTGACTGGTCTTCTCCTGCTAGGATGAGGGAGGCCACGTGCTCAGAGGGGAGGTGCCCAGACCAGACAGACACGAGTGTCAATCCTGCCTTTGCCATTTCTTGTTGCATAAACTTTGTCCAGTTGCTCCACCTTTTTGAGGCTTGGTTTTCCCAACTGTGAAATGGGGACAACAGTATCCACACAGGGGATCGGTTCGAGGGTTGAATGAGATCGGGCTTGCCAGCACGAAGGAGAAGTAAAGGCCCAAAAATGTTAGGGGTTATCGTCGTGCTGTAAAGCTCTCCTAAGTGTGGGCCGCTGGGATGCACCCTGACTCACAGAAGCTCTGCAAAAGCCAAATGAGTGAGCCACTGGAGGGAGGCCTTTCCTGTTCTTCCATCTGCTCCAGGCAGGATCGGGGCCCCTCCCCCAGGCCTCAGTACTTCAGCCCTTTCCCAGCTTGGTCCTGACCACTTCCTGCTGTAGGCTTTCCCGTAGGACTCACCTGTAAGGCCGTGAACTCAGGGAGAGCTCCTCACCCGCTGCACCTGGCACAGGGTCAGCCCGTCGTGGGAGCCTGGTGTTTCTTGAACGAATGGCTGAGCAGCTGAATAAACCAGTGACTTCCCTTTTCCAGGGGTGGGAGGTTAAAGGGGTATACTAATCAACCATCCCCACGAGCCCCCTCTCCCAAACCACAGTTTGCCAGAGACTGTGATTCCATGCAGTCATTCTTTCCATCTTTGAGGCCTGAAGAAGTAGCTTGGAATAATGATATTACACAGTGATGGCTAAGAGCAAGGGCTCCCTGGGGTCTTACCCTGGTCTCTGCCACTCACTAGCTTTAACTTTAGTCTCAGCTAAGTTGTTCAACCTCCCTGAGCCTGAGTGTCACCCACGTGTAAAATGAAAATAATGATCCTTACTTTGTAGGGCTTTATGAGAATTAAATCACGTAACCGAAAGAGCGTAGTATTCAGCATTTAATAAGCACTCCATAAATTGTCACCTTGTTGTTAGGTCAAAACACATCTTGAGAGTCTGAAACACGCACATTTAATCTCATGGGTCCCCCATCCAAGAACCCTACCTGGATCTCAGCAAGATCCATGAACCTCTTAAACTAGTTAATTTCCCACATTTTATAAGCAGAGAACAGGAAGTCCAGAGGGAGGATGTGATTTGACCCCCATGGCAGGGCTGGACCCAAATTTCCCCCAATCAGGTCAAGGTTGAAGCCAAAATGACTCTTAGCTGTGTGCCATTCCCCACCCCAGCCCCCACTGTCAAGCTTCTCTTTCAGCAAATACTCTGGATCTCCTTAACCCTCTGCTAAGGCTGGAACGGTGCAAGGAGATACATAAAACAATTGGGCGGGCTTCCTGCCTGCCCTTTAGTCCAAACACAACTCCATCCCATCCAGTTTTCCCCAGAGAAGCAGCGGCCGGGCCCCACTGCTCACCTGCTAAGAAGTCTTGAATGAGTCACCACGTATCTGCACACCTCATTTTCTTCCTTCATCAAACGGGATGATATGACCAACCTCATCAGGTCATTGTGAAGATTAGACAATACAACATATTAAAAGTGACTGGCCCTGAGGAAGCCCTCAGAAAACGGTACTTGTTACCACCATCGGATTGAAAATGATAAAGGAGCAAATATTCCTCCAAAATCCCCCTTTGGAGGAACAGGAATCCACAGAACACAGCAAACAAAGATTCGCCAAGTCCTGCAGGTACTTGTTTTAATGAATAAATGAAAATGCTTGGTAATGAGCATCATGATTGTTTTATGTAAATGGCGCTCCCGGGGAGCTTGTAAACAATTTCTTGTCTCAAGAAAACATTGCCCTTGAGAGCCTGTTTACAACACCAATTTGCTTCTCCAACTTTCTCTTCCTGACCTGCACAGGGCAGCCCTTGGCCCAGGTATGAAAGAATCGTGACAAATCCTTAATTGGGGCCTCCAGTCTCAGCGGCGGCTTACGGCATCCCGAGAGTCTTTGCGGGAGGCTCCGCCTTTAAAGAAATGTTCCTCTTTTTTTTTTTTTTCCTTCTACCTTCCTCTTGGTTCAGGCTGGGAGAGTCAGGTGATATTTTTTGGAGTCAATATTTGGATAGGAGTAAAACTGATGAGTTTGGACTGGATAAAATACGAAGCATAATATAATTGGGAAAGGATGTCACCACAAACCGGAAGAATTAGCTGTGACCCCAGTTCATTCTGGAACCGGAAGGAATAAGCACTGGGCAGCTGAGCAGCTGCTCGGGACCCCAGTTTATACCAGTCTGTAAGAGGTGCTAAATACAGTCTCACTGAAATCCACCAGAAATGTGGTGTCAGAGAACTCAGATTTCTGCCTGCAACTCCCTACATAATGGAAGACAGTCAACTAGCCCTGTCCCTTGTCAAAGAAAGCAAAACCCCTACAGTCACCACCTAAATCTGTAGAAACAGCAAGATACAGCTTCACATCCCAACTCTGGACCAGCCAGCTGATTCTTTAAGAATACTCCCCAAGAGCTATATAAGCTGGAAAATCTTGTAATAAATCTTTTGGGGTTTTAACTAAATAAAGAGGTACGTATTTTTTATGAATCAAAAACTCTTTCCCTGTCCCTCCCAAATAAATACTAAATGGAGATTTAAATACTCTAAGTTTGATGAGATGTTAAATTCTTAGCCTGATGGGTGAACCCACATGTCTCTGATGGCCCTTAGCAAGTCATATGACCTTCAAGAGTCAGTCAGAATTTCGAGTCAATTGCGAAAGGGTGATGAGAGTGGCCATCCTACCAATGGACAAACAATTTCCTGCTTCTGTGCCTTTGGCTTACTGTTCCTTCTGCCTGGAATGCCCTTCTCTAGTTCACCCCACCCTCATACTTACGTGGCCAACTCAAGGTCAAATCAAGGAGGGTGTCAGGCACATCCAGGCAAGTAGGATGAGGCACCCTGGCTTTCGCCTTTAAATGACCATTTATCTTAATCCCTCTTTGTCCTCTCAGGTGGACTCATCCACGAGGGAAATCGGGTTTAAATGATGGGTCATCTTTTGGGGCCCCTTTCTGGAATCCCAGTTGCTCTTGGCTTCTCTTCAAATGGACAAGCAAAAGCCAGAGTCAACTCAAGGCTTTTTGCCAAAGAATGGATTGAACGGGAGGCCTTCATCAACACAGGAAAACAGATCTGAAGTTCACAATCACACCACCACGAGAGGGGGCAAGCCTCCGATCCCACATGGATCAAAAGACAATACGTACTTCCCCATCCCCACCCCAGCTCTGCCAGGACCCTCTGTACAGATTTGATTTCTCCCTCTTTCTCCTGCTCCCTGGGAAAACTAAATCGCATCTGTCGGCAGCTAGCAGAAGCCTGGAGTAACTGGATTCGAGGCTGGAACAAAAGATCTATGTGACGTTAACAGTTCATTGAGCTGTGAGATGAACAAGACAGGTATGGAAGAGGAAACCCGAGGTGAGAGTCCATTTCCAGTGTTAATAGCTTCCCTTTTGTTGTATGTTTCCAAACACTGACTCCAGGAAGGGCGCCATCTGCTTCCTTCCAGAATTAGACGGGCCTGCAGAATGAGGGCATCAGAACATCATTCGGGCCTGTTAATGGCCAGCACAAGGTGCTGCGTCAGGAACTTGCCCCCATCTTTGGCTCTGGGTGCAATGATTTCGCTGGCTTGGCAAAGCGTGTACCTCCTGTTCACCCAGAGGACGTGCACACAGATAACAGCTCATCAGGGGGAAATCCACCAAATTCCAAAACTCAGGCTTTTGAGGGTGGATATGAGGATGCTTATCGTGGTAATGCCATCAGTTGTGCAAAAGTGGAAGCAGCCTCCATGCTTTTGGTGATTGGTTTATTAAATTTGGAAGAGGCACACGTGACAAAGTTCTACGTGGCCCTTTGAAAACAGGCCATAGAAGTATATTTGTTGACATAGAAAGAGGTACATGATTTACTGCAAAGTATTAAAAAGCAAGGTACAGGGCTTCCCTGGTGGTGCAGTGGTTGAGAATCTGCCTGCCAATGCAGGGGACACGGGTTCAAGCCCTGGTCTAGGAAGATCCCACATGCCGCGGAGCAACTAGGCCCGTGAGCCACAACTATTGAGCCTGTGCATCTGGAGTCTGTGCTCCGCAACAAGAGAGGCCGCGATAGTGAGAGGCCCGTGCACCGCGATGAAGAGTGGCCCCCGCTTGCCACAAATAGAGAAAGCCCTCGCACAGAAACGAAGACCCAACACAGCCAAAAGTAAATAAATAAATAAAATTTTAAAAAAAAAAGCAAGGTATAGAACAGTATGTATAACATGATCCCATTTATGTACTAAGTGTGAGGG